>NC_052326.1:24521081-24558581 GCF_016432855.1 Salvelinus namaycush
GTTGTACCTATCTATGGCAGTAGATAAGAAGTATGCAAAAGTGCTTGTGTTAAACCACCACAAGGTTGAATGAATTAAACTTAGTCTCAAAGTAAATCTGAAACTGCACTGTTCACAAATAAGCATTGAAATGCAGTAACATGCCGTTCGTAATGTCACCACTAGGTGTCAGCGTCAGCATTTGTCTTGAGTAGATTTACCACAGTGTCTACAACAGTCAAAGGTCATGTAAACAAACACTTTATGGCAACCTTGCAATGAGAGTAGGATATGACAAGCACAAGCTAGCTGTTCATTACGACAATGTTTTCTTACAGAAACCATATCTACATTACTGTTATTCAATACAAAATATATTAGCTGTAAATTTCAACTGCAAATGGCCTGATGACTAAAAACATTTATGCAGGCAAATGCTTGCCGCACTTGTTTTAGTCACACGTTCTCATTTAGCTAGCTAGCTAGAGTTATCTCATCATGAATGCAAGCACATGGCCTGCTTATTGCATATTTCGGAAAACAAACTAAATAAGCCCACTAGCTAATATAATAGGCCCAGACAGTAATAGTGTTATTTTTGTATCAAGAATGATTGTTCACTTTGGCGCTAGTCCAGTGTTGCACATAAGTAGCATAGATTGCTAGCTAGCTAGCAAAGCGAACTACCTTGCTGACTAGATAGCTGAGCTTACGTTAACTAAGTGAGAATGTGATGAGGACAGGGCTGCTTGCTTGGTGAAGTGTACTTTTGATTATATACTTATTAAAATACGCTGGCTGTGGCAAGCTACTCACGTTGTGACCTAGGCCTGAATGATGTTCAATGAGCAGCTCATAGAGCGCCCTCTTCAGGCAACCATTGACTATTAAAAAAATGACCACAAATGAGCAGACGTATTTGTTTATTCTAAAAATAATGAAACGGCAGGGAGCAGGTCTCGAATCCTCGACCTTCCAGTCCGAAGTCCAGCGCGCTATCGACTGTGCCGCAAAAGCATGCTCAAGCGGCATTGTCGATTTCCGCGCTTATAACCCCAGGGTCGTTACAATAATATATGTGTTTTATCTGTGGAATAAATACCGATACAAATCTTTCTGTTAAAGGCTAATATCGTTCAACTGATTTATCAGTCGGGCTCTAGTTTTTCTACTGTATGGTCGCTGTGCTCCAGCGATGGTTCTGCGCGGCGTCTCTCTGGACTGTTCCTTTGGACTCTCAGTGAGCCATCTCTTATTACAGCAGAACACCCTGTGTCTCCAGAGGCTCAGCAGCACAATGACTGGCTCTCTCGATGCATGAGAATGACCTTGAAGGCAAATGAGAAAATGGCTCCATTTAACAGGATTTTTGTGTTTCTGTAGATAAGACTGCAGAGTAATGGGAAAATGGTCGCTCAGATCTGAGCAGCACTCTAGTTTGTCCTTGGCAAGGTCTTCCAGTTTTCCAGTTTTAGTGCTAACCATTTCTTTCTCAAAGTGCACAGTCCATGTGGAGGGTCTGTCTACCGCGGTTGTCCTGTCAGAGTTGCTGGGACTGGGAGTAGGGGGCTCAGCTACAAACCAATGGAAATTGGCCAACAATGTTACAGACATTTTGTTCCATAGCCCAGCATTAGCACATCTAATTCAGCTAATCAAGATATAGATTTTTAGTTGATGATTTTAATCAGGTGGGTTAGTGCTGGGCTGAACGAAAGATCAGGAGTGAAGACCACTGGTCACTACAGTAGAGTCCAGTGTTTGTCCATGACCCATAGGCGCGTTGTAGACAGACCTAGCAAAGGACACATCCTCCATCTTACTCAAACATGTGAAAGGAGAGCTCTTTCTTTTAGGGCTTTCCTCTTTCTGTGATTTTATTTTGAATCTTAACCATACTGTCTGGATATTTTGAATGATTTCCATGTTGTGCTGTAAACAGATTTCAGATCTAACAGATAGACTGGAAGAGATCATTCAAACTCTCAATGCCTTTACCTGATATCTGTCATTCTCTTGTACTGTACTGTATTTGAATGGAAGGCCTCCACTTTACTCCAGGCCTGGATTGTCTCTCCTCACTACAAAAATGATATTAATCCATCTTATTTTATGTCGATTTTTTTTTTCTTTCTCTTCCAATATGAAAAGTACATTTCTATGTTATCAGGTCCAACCTCTCTCCCTGTAAAGCAGTAGTTCTTCAAAATGTTATTTTAAAATATCTGGGGATATTATGCTAAGTCATTTGAATGGTACGTAGATTAGTTTTATGATAATAGAATAGGTCCTGCAAACTCAAACACTACAACACATACCCCTTTCTGCCCAGCAACTCATATGCAATTTGTACTAAATCATGTGTTTATATTGAATATCCTGTGGATCCTGATTGTTCTGATCTGGCACTGTGTTGATCCTCGCATGACTGTGTGAGTTTTCTCATACCAAAGAAAATAGTTTTTGTAGCTTAGCCTCTGCCGAGTCTCCAATATCCGGATGTTCTGGTTTTCAGGGAAAATGGAAATAGAGCCTGTGATGCTGTTCCACTTTTGGACTTTAACAAGGCGACTTTCCATCTTAACTCCTCCTCCACATTTACTGGATTGGTTGAACATTGCAGAAGATAAACTTTTTTTCTTCTCGTCAAGACCGGTATGTAGGGAATCTAGTTTCAGGCGTTTATTTTACTCCTGCTATGTCAGGTTTGTCTTTATCTATGGATCCTATATTCTGTAGAAGGTTTTCAGCTTGGTTTTAGGGTATCATTTGGCTTATCAAACTAGCCTCTTGCTTTTATTGATTCCAAGGGCTTGCAGACTTGTTTTACTGGGTGCACCTGCTAATGAAAGATATGCCTTACTTGGAATACTAGGAATACTAGCAATCTCTCATATCTGTACTGTACCTCTACACGGTGCCTGAGGTAAAATTGAATAGTTGCATTAAGATTTTATCCCTGATTATGAATTATGTAGAGAGAGAGGCGTTGTGATATTGTACATCCAATCAATGTTTGGTAAAGCCCTGGAAATATGCCTAGCCCTAACTATGTAGGGGTTTTTCATGGAATTGTTTTTAAATCAAAAGTATCAATTTGAGAGATAGATGAAGCCATAATGATATTGGTTGTCTTGGATGCACTCTGAATCAAACAGGAACACTAGCTAATGTAGTCAAGTTGTGGTGTTTATACTCAAATAGTTAGGAGACAACTGGAAAATAAATCAACTTGATAATGCCCAGATGAACAATGACTTTCTGCATTCCCTTACAGTGCAAGGTACCTTTCCAGTGCAATCTATCATTTGATAAAAAAAAAAAAAACATTTTATCAAATATGCCTTCAAACATCTCATGGATATAAACTCTAATGTTAGTCTGCTCTGGTGAAAGCAGTCAATTCTAGCATTATGTTCAATACATGTGTGTAGTGTTTACCCAGTGCTGTGTGTAATAAAATGACTGTGTAAGAAGTGACCCGTGGTGCCTATTCCTTTTATCAGGTATGGACGCCCTCTATGTAGCTACTATTATGTTCAACAAGTACTCATCCAAAGTAACAAAGACTACTTTTATCTGTTTTTTTTTTATTAATATTGTGAGGTGGTGCCTTCCTGTACACAGAGCAGACGGCCAAGATGGACTCTTTGATGTTGTTGATGTGCAGTGAAGGCTCTCAGTGCTCAAATGGCTCTGCTCTGAACAGACTGAAGTCTCCTTAAAACAGACACAGGAATAATGAAACCAATCAGGAATATACTGTATATGACAAAAGGTATTGAGTAATTTTAATAGGCAAGTAAATCTTCAGATTTGTACCAGTTTGTTGAGTATCTATAGCTGTACATGCGCTACAATATTGTGTAGCACTTTGATGGTCCAGATACAGTATGTCCTCATATCGTATCCATCCGCACCGTATCCTGTTTTCCCCATAACCATGTCTTTGCACAGTTCTGTACACCTCCTCCATTCCTTGTCTTAGTAGAGAAAACAGAGCAACAACTGGCCTCATGCAGAACAGAGCACTTTAATATGCTTTTTAAAGGTCTGCCAAAGTCGTTGAGCAGGAATGCCTGTTTGGGCCAATGCATCAATGTGTGTAGAAACACTGGGACTTTTTTCTGTTTGAGATCTCCCCTCTCGCTTTCTCTCTGTTTCTCCACTCGTTCTACCCCCCTCTCATGCTTCTCTCCCACCTACTCTCTCCCCCTCTGTATACTATACCCACATAGATAATCACAGATGTGAATAGATGTTAAGAGTGGTGTGTGTGTACAGTGCACAGTTCCCCAGCCTGTCCATCCCACAGTGTGTAGAGATCAGAGATAACGGGGCCAGTGTGTAAGTGTGTTGTGTGTGTGTACAGTATACAGTATGTGTGGCTGAGAGGTCAGTTCCCCAGCCTGTCCATCCCACAGTGTGTAGAGGTCAGAGATAACGGGGCCAGTGTGTAAGTGTGTTGTGTGTACAGTATACAGTATGTGTGGCTGAGAGGTCAGTTCCCCAGCCTGTTCATCCTACAGTGTGTAGAGGTCAGAGATAACGGGGCCAGTGTGTAAGTGTGTTGTGTGTGTGTACAGTATACAGTATGTGTGGCTGAGAGGTCAGTTCCCCAGCCTGTCCATCCCACAGTGTGTAGAGGTCAGAGATAACGGGGCCAGTGTGTAAGTGTGTTGTGTGTACAGTATACAGTATGTGTGGCTGAGAGGTCAGTTCCCCAGCCTGTCCATCCCACAGTGTGTAGAGGTCAGAGATAACGGGGCCAGTGTGTAAGTGTGTTGTGTGTGTGTACAGTATACAGTATGTGTGGCTGAGAGGTCAGTTCCCCAGCCTGTTCATCCTACAGTGTGTAGAGGTCAGAGATAACGGGGCCAGTGTGTAAGTGTGTTGTGTGTGTGTACAGTATACAGTATGTGTGGCTGAGAGGTCAGTTCCCCAGCCTGTTCATCCTACAGTGTGTAATGGTAAATTGTAATTATTTTGCCACTATGGCCTATTTATTGCCTTACCTCCCTAATCTTACTACATTTGCACACACTGTATATAGATTTTTCTATTGTGTTATTGACTGTACGTTTGTTTATCCAATGTGTAACTCTGTGTTTGTGTCGCACTGCTTTGCTTTATCTTGGCCAGGTCACAGTTGTAAATGAGAACTTGTTCTCAACTGGCCTCCCTGGTTAAATAAAGGTGAAATAAAAATATAATAAAAAAGAGGTCAGAGATAACGGGGCCAGTGTGTAAGTGTGTTGTGTGTACAGTATGTATGACTGAGAGGTCAGTTCCCCAGCCTTTCCATCCCACAGTGTGTAGAGGTCAGAGATAACGGGGCCAGTGTGTAAGTGTGTTGTGTGTACAGTATGTATGACTGAGAGGTCAGTTCCCCAGCCTTTCCATCCCACAGTGTGTAGAGGTCAGAGATAACGGGGCCAGTGTGTAAGTGTGTTGTGTGTACAGTATGTGTGGCTGAGAGGTCAGTTCCCCAGCCTGTCCATCCCACAGTGTGTAGAGGTCAGAGATAACGGGGCCAGTGTGTAAGTGTGTTGTGTGTACAGTATGTGTGGCTGAGAGGTCAGTTCCCCAGCCTGTCCATCCCACAGTGTGTAGAGGTCAGAGATAACGGGGCCAGTGTGTAGAGGTGGTCTCGGGCCACAGGCAGCACTGGAGGCCACCCCTACAGGTCACACAGAGAGACCCTTCAGTACTCGGCCTCAGACACAGTGAGGAGGAGGAGAGAGAGAGAGAGAGAACATCTCTGAACATCTGCAACTGTTTTGGAGGAAGCCTTTCTGGTGACGAACCCCATTTCCCTTTCCTAGTACACAGGCACGCACACGCACACACAAAGACAAGCACATACACACACATTGCATACACCCCCTCTAGAGATTTTCCATGCACACAGCAAGCGCAGAGGACAAGTGGCTATTGAATATTAACCATGAAATTACAAAGACTGCATTCTAACAGAGGTGACAGGGTCACAGGCTGTGATGAAAATCATAAATGAATACTCCTGACATGAAGAGTGACTCGTTTTTGGCTTCTGTAAATTCAGCTTTCCCTTTTTCTCCATGAGTCAGGGAGATGCAGAGCAAAGGATATACTCTGTGTTTTATTAATGTGCAGGTCAATGGAATGCAACAATGGCCAGAGAGCACTTCAAGCTAAGCCCTCTACATACAATACGGTTAAACACTGTAGTGACGCTGTGCTTTGAAAAACAACACATCATATAATCTTCAGCTTGGTGTGCATGTAGAGGGCTTAGCGTGAAGTGCTCTCAGTACAGAGGCATTGTAATCCGGTTCGCATCAGTCGTGGAATGGATTGATGTATTGAAATCTATGATTTTCATCTGACAAAGCTCTTTTTAAGAGCATTTCTCTGTCGGCTGTATATACTTAGAAAGTGGAGAGCATCAGAGCCAGCAGATTATATTTATCCGTGTGTGTGCAAATCATACTGTATTCTTCACAGTGAAGAGTTGTCGAAAAGTTAGAGGGAAGAGAGGGCTTGAGTCAGCACCTTTTCTAGAGTAGACCCTGTACCCTTTTCATTCCACTTCAAACACTGGCTAAAGCTGATGGTAGAATATTAAACTATTTATTTAACTTTCTAGAAATGCCTTGACATTTCATCTATTAAAGTGCTTTTCTGTTTTTAAATTTGTGGGCAGATGTTGCTGTTCTTTTCATATGGAACTAAATATTCTCTATAACTATTGGCTCTCTATCTGAGGCACAGAGACTTTAAAATCCCCACTATGTGGAACTAATTGATTGTGGGCAGAAGACACGCACACACACACACACACACACTCAAGCATGCACGCACACACAGACTGATTGTTGTGATTCAGGCAGATCTGTTTCTTAGTGGCTGGGTGAGCCAGTGAGTTGTGGGACTTGTGCCAGACTGTCCCCACAAATATATCTTTTTTGTAGCCACATGAGAGAAAGCGAGAGAGAGAGAGAGAGAGCGAGATGTTGCCTTGCTGCTCTCCCACTAAACCTTGTATCCGAACCACACCAGTGTTATAGAACACACACATGCTCACGCACACAAACACTCACACTTGCAGACGCACACAAACCCTCACACTTGCAGACGCACACAAACACACACACATGCACACGCACACAAACACTCACAGATCCAGACGCACACAAACACTCACCCATGCACATGCACACAAAGCAAGAAAGAAATGGAGAGCGCAAGAAAGAGAGTTATGTGCTTCAATGCATTCCAGATGGTTCAGTATATGTTGGCGTATATATGTGGACTGAGCACAGATGGTTGTTGAAAGTTTGATGCAAACAACAAGAACCTTGTCTACTGTGGAACCATGTCTGCTGTGGAACCTTGTCTGCTGTGGAACCGTGTCTGCTGTGGAACCATGTCTGATGTGGAACCATGTTTGCTGTGGAACCTTGTCTGCTGTGGAACCTTGTCTGCTGTGGAACCATGTCTGCTGTGGAACCATGTTTGCTGTAGAACCATGTCTGCTGTGGAACCATGTCTGATGTGGAACCATGTCTGCTGTGGAACCATGTTTGCTGTGGAACCATGTCTGCTGTGGAACCATGTCTGATGTGGAACCATGTTTGCTGTGGAACCATGTCTGCTGTGGAACCTTGTCTGCTGTGGAACCATGTCTGCTGTGGAACCATGTCTGCTGTGGAACCATGTCTGATGTGGAACCAGGTTTGCTGTGGAACCTTGTCTGCTGTGGAACCATGTCTGCTGTGGAACCTTGTCTGCTGTGGAACCATGTCTGCTGTGGAACCATGTCTGATGTGGAACCATGTTTGCTGTGGAACCTTGTCTGCTGTGGAACCATGTCTGCTGTGGAACCATGTTTGCTGTAGAACCATGTCTGCTGTGGAACCATGTCTGATGTGGAACCATGTCAGATGTGGAACCATGTTTACTGTGGAACCATGTCTGCTGTAGAACCATGTTTGCTGTGGAACCATGTCTGGTGTGGAACCATGTTTGCTGTGGAACCATGTCTGCTGTGGAACCATGTCTGCTTTAGAACCATGTCTGCTGTGGAACCATGTCTGCTGTGGAACCATGTCTGCTGTAGAACCATGTTTGCTGTGGGACCATGTCTGATGTGGAACCATGTCTGCTGTGGAACCATGTCTGCTGTGGAACCATGTTTGCTGTGGAACCATGTCTGATGTGGAACCATGTCTGCTGTGGAACCATGTCTGATGTGGAACCATGTCTGCTGTGGAACCATGTTTTCTCCAAATCAAATACATTTTATTGGTCACATACACGTGTTTAGCAGATGTTATTTCGGGTGTAGTGAAATGCTTGTGTTTCTAGCTCCGACAGTGCAGTAATATCTAACAAGTAATAACTAACAATTTCACAACATATACCCTATACACAGAAATCTAAGTAAAGGAATGTACTTAAGAATCTAGAAATATATGGAAGAGCAATGTCAGAGCGGCATAGACTAAGATACAGTACATAGTATAGAATACAGTACATACATATGAGATGAGTAATGCAAGATATGTAAACATTATTAAGTGTTCTGTTAATTAAAGTGGCCAGATATTCCAAGTCTATGTATACAGGCAGCAGCCTCTATGTGCTAGTGATGGCTATTTAACAGTCTGATGGCCTTGAGATAGAAGCTGTTTTTCAGTCTCTCGGTCCCAGCTTTGATGCACCTGTACTGACCTCGCCTTCTGGATGATAGCGGGGTGAACAAGCAGTGGCTCGGGTGGTTGTTGTCCTTGATTATCTTTTTGTCCTTCCTGTGACATCGGGTACTGTAGGTGTCCTGGAGGGCAGGTAGTTTGCCCCCGGTGATAAGTTGGGCAGACTGCACCACCCTCTGGAGAGTTCTGTGATTGTGGGCTGTGCAGTTGCCGTACCAGGCGGTGATACAGCCCGACAGGATGTTCTCAATTGTACATCTGTAAAAGTTTGTGAGGGTTTTCGGTGCCAAGGCAAATTTCTTCAGCCTCGTGTGGTTGAAGAGATGCTGTTGTGCCTTCTTCACCACACTGTCTGTGTGGGTGGACCATTTCAGTTTGTCAGTGATGTGTATGCCGAGGAACTTGAAGCTTTCCACCTTCTCCACTGCGGTCCAGTCGATGTCGATAGGGGGGGGGGGGGGGGGGGTGCTCCCTCTGCTGTTTCCTGAAGTCCACGATCATCTCCTTTGTTTTGTTGACGTTGAGTGAGAGGTTATTTTCCTGGCACCACTCCTCCAGGGCCCTCACTTCCTCCCTGTAGGCTGGTCTCATCATTGTTGGTAATCAGGCCTACTACTGCAAACTTGATGATTGAGTTGGAGGCGTGCTTGGTCACACAGTCATGGGTGAACAGGGAGTACAGGAGGGGGCTGAGCACACACTCTTATGGGGCCCCTGTGTTGAGGATTAGCGTAGTGGAGGGGTTGTTTCCTACCTTCACCACCTGGGGGCGGCCCGTCAGGAAGTTCAAGACCCAGTTGCACAGGGCGGGGTTCAGACCCATGGCCTCAAGCTTGATGAGGAGCTTGGAGGGTACTATGTGGTTGAATGCTGAGCTAGCATCAATGAACAATGGTGGCCATCTTGAAGCATGTGGGACAGTAAACTGGGATAGGGAGAGATTGAATATGTCTGTAAACACATCAGCTAGCTGGTCTGTGCATGCTCTGAGGACGTGGCTAGGGATGCCGTCTGGGCCGGCAGCCTTGTGAGGGTGTTAAAACCTCTTGACGCTAGGGGTCAGATTTTTTTTTTTTTTTTTTAAATAACGTTCCCAAGGTAAATGGACTATTTCTCAGGTCCAGATCGTAGACTATGCATATAATTTACAGATTAGGATAGAAAACACTCCAAAGTTTCCAAAACTGTCAAAATATTGTCTGTGAGTATAACAAAACTGATTCTGCAGGCGAAAACCTGAGAAAATCTAACCCGGAAGTGATTTTTTTATTTAAAAATCTGTGTTTCCTGGCCCGTCTTTCTTCCATTTAAAGGGGTATCAACCAGATTCCTTTTCCAATGGCTTCCTCAGGCTGTGACCAGGCTTTAGACATAGTTTCAGGCTTTTATTTTGAAAAATGAGCGAGATTTTTCAAAAGTAGTCAGGTGTCCTCTGATTAGTTCCTGCGCGCGAGAGGGTAGCTCTCCATTTTCTTTTTCTCTCTTATTGAATAGGTTACGGTCCGGTTGAAATATTATCGATTATGTTTGTTAAAAACAACCTGAGGATTGATTATAAAAAACATTTGACATGTTTCTACGACAATTACGGATACATTTTTGAATTTTCGTCGAACGGAACGAGGCTTTGGTTTTCTGAACATAACGCGCAACCCAAATGGCGTTTTTTTGTTATAAAAGTAATATTTATTGAACAAAAAGAACATTTGTTGTGTAACTGGGAGTCTCGTGAATGCAAACATCCGAAGATTATCAAAGGTAAGCGATTAATTTTATTGCTTTCCTGACTTTCGTGACCATGCTAATTTGGGGCTAGCTGTTCTAGCATTGATTGATACACTCACAAAAGCTTGGATTTCTTTCTCTGTAAAGCATATTTTCAAAATCTGGCACGATAGGTGGATTAACAACAAGCTAAGCTGTGCTTTGGTATATTTCACTTGTGATTGCATGATTATAAATATTTTTAGTAATATTTTGCGCCCTGCAATTCAGAGGTTGTTTAGGAAAATGATCCCGTAAAAGGGATCCGTAGCGCAGAGAAGTTAACCTGATTGGGCTGCAGGGGCAGTATTGAGTAGCCAGATAAAAGGTGCCCATTTCAAACGGCCTCGTACTCAATTCTTGCTCGTACAATATGCATATTATTATTACTATTGGATAGAAAACTCTCTAGTTTCTAAAACCGTTTGAATTATATCTGTGAGTCAAACAGAACTCATTTGGCACAAACTTCCTGACCAGGAAGTGGAAAGTCTGAAATCGAGGCTCTGTTCTACTTCCTGCCTATAAATGGGCATGATACGTATTAGTATACATGCACTTCATAGACCTTCCCCTGGATGTCAAGAGGCGGTGAGAAAAGAAATTTAGTGTTTATCTTGGTCTGAAGTGGAATACAAGCTCTTTGTATGACGTGTCCCCAGTTTCCTGTTTTCTGGAGAGCGCGAGGAGGTACCTGGATTTGCCTTCTGTTTAGCTGCCGTTATAGGCGACTACTATCTCCGGCTTTGATTTTATTTGATACATGTGACCATATCATCGTAAAGTATGTTTTTTCAATATAGTTTAATCAGATTATTTAAATTTTTTCGGGAGTTTTGCCGTGTTCCGTTCTCTGACTTTGTTGACGATGGAGAGATTCGCGCCACTTGGCTAGTGTGCTTGCTAATTCAAGAGGGAAAGTGGCCGTTCTAAATCCAAACAACGATTGTTCCCGACAAAGGACCCCTTGTCCAACATTCTGATGAAAGATCAGCAAAAGTAAGAAACATTTTATGATGCTATTTCATATATCTGTCGTACATGTGAACTAGTCGTCGGCGCCCATCTTTTGGGTACTCTAGCTATACCGAAGCTGGATGTCGTAATGAAGTTATTTTTTAGAATTCTAACACTGCGATTTCATTAAGAACTAATGGATCTATCATTTCCTATACAACATGTATTTTTTAGTTATGTTTATGAATAGCTATTTGGTCAGAATATGTGTGTCAGAAAAAGTGTCAGAAAAATATCCGGACGTTGTGGGAAAAAGTAGCTAAGTTAGCACAATGTATAACCATTGATTTGAGCTCTAAATATGCACATTTTCGAACAAAACATAAGTGTATGTATAACCTGATGTTATAGGACTGTCATCTGATGAAGAATATCAAGGTTAGTCAAAAATATATATATCTTTTACTGGTTTTTTACGATTGCTAACTTTTACTGCTGGGAAATGGCTTGTGTTTCTGGCTATTGTGGTAAGCTAATATAACGCTATATTGTGTTTTCGCTGTAAAACACTTAATAAATCGGAAATATTGGCTGGAATCACAAGATGCCTGTCTTTCATTTGCTGTACACTATGTATTTTTCAGAAATGTTTTATGATGAGTAATTAGGTATTTGACGTTGGTGTCTGTAATTATTCTGGCTGCTTTCGGTGCAATTTCTGATTGTAGCTGCAATGTAAACTATGATTTATACCTGAAATATGCACATTTTTCGAACAAAACATAGATTTATTGTATAACATGTTATAAGACTGTCATCTGATGAAGTTGTTTCTTGGTTAGTTTGGTTGGTTCTTGGTTAGTTAGGTTGGCTTTGTGCATGCTACCTGTGCTGTGAAAAATGTCTGTCCTTTTTTGTATTTGGTGGTGAGCTAACATAAATATACGTGCTGTTTTCGCTGTAAAACATTTTAAAAATCGGACATGTTGGCTGGATTCACAAGATGTGTACCTTTCATTTGCTGTATTGGACTTGTTAATGTGTGAAAGTTAAGTATTTTTTTAAAATATATTTTGAATTTCGCGCCCTGCACTTGAGCTGGCTGTTGTCATATTGTGGGCGGCCTCGGGCTGCAGCCATAAGAAGTTAATTAATGGGATTATCTGTTAATTGAATGATTAGAATATTCCACCCTGAAACATATAATTGTATGGAATTGATTAGGAAGTAAAAAATCATAATCAATAAATGTGTAGTCCTAGTCAGAATTGGGGTAAAACAATATAGCTAATGATGTCTTTATGGTATTTTAACTGCTTATGGCTGCAAGCCCGACGTCGGTACACTTATGACAACAGCCAGCTCAAGTGCAGGGCGCGAAATTCAAAATATATATTTTTTAAATATTTAACTATACACTTCTTGATGAACTCAGTCACCGTGTCAGTAAATACGTCAATGTTATCCTCTAATTCCTCCCAAACCCGGATCCGGGAGCACCCCCATCAGTAAAAAAGCTGACTAGCATAGCCTAGCATAGCGTCACAAGTAAATACTAGCATCTAAATATCATTAAATCACAAGTCCAAGACACCAGATGAAAGATACACATCTTGTGAATCCAGCCATCATTTCTGATTTTTAAAATGTTTTACAGGGAAGACACAATATGTAAATCTATTAGCTAACCACGTTAGCAAAAGACACCACTTTTTTTACTCCACCATTTTTTTACTGCATCAGTAGCTATCACAAATTCGACCAAATAAAGATATAAATAGCCACTAACCAAGAAACAACTTCATCAGATGACAGTCTGATAACATATTTATTGTATAGCATATGTTTTGTTAGAAAAATGTGCATATTTCAGGTATAAATCATAGTTTACCATTGCAGCCACCATCACAACTCTCACCAAAGCAACTAGAATAACTACAGAGACCATCGTGTATTACCTAAATACTCGTCATAAAACATTTATGAAAAATACACAGTGTACAGCAAATGAAAGACACAGATCTTGTGAATCCAGCCAATATTTCAGATTTTCTAAGTGTTTTACAGCGAAAACACAATATAGCGTTATATTAGCTTACCACAATAGCAAACCACACAACAGCATTGATTCAAGCCAAAAATAGCGATAACGTATAAACCACCAAAATATATTAATTTTTTCACTGACCTGCTCAGAATTCTTCAGATGACAGTCCTATAACATCATATTACACAATGCATATAGAGTTTGTTCGAAAATGTGCATATTTAGCGGCACAAATCGTGGTTATACAATGACAAAAGTAGCCAAGCTGCCAAGAAAATGTCGGGAGAAATCTTGGGAGAGGCACCTATTCTAATCGATAAATAATCATAAACTTGACTAAAAAATACAGGTTGGACAGCAAATGAAAGATAAATTAGTTCTTAATGCAATCGCTGTGTTACATTTTTAAAATTAACGTTACTACAACATACAGCGTGCGTTAAAGCGAGGCTGCACTGAAATTAATGGCGGCTTATGCATTTTACATTTTTCAACAGAACAACGAATTAACAGCATAAATAGTTCTTACTTTTTGATGAACTCCCATCAGAATCTTGGGAAAGGTGTCCTTTGTCCAAAAGAATCGTTGCTCGGTTGTAGAATGTCGTCTTCAACGTTGCAATTAGCAGTAAACATTAGCATGTGAGCCAGAGATACCCAACTCCCTAGAACGCCACAAAAATAAATACCCGAAAATCGCAATATACTGACATAAACTGATATAATTCGGTTTAAAATAACAACATTATGATGTCTTTAACGCCTATATCGAATAAAAACACAGCCGGATATTTCTAAGAGCTATAACCGAAGGTTCTAGTACGATATGCCAAGGTCCTCCCTGCGTCAGAGCGAAGAGGGAAAAGACCAGACACTTCCTTGCCAAGCTATTTATAACCTTTCAGATCTGCGTAGAGACTCCATTTCAAGTCTCACTATTCGCTAACATCCAGGGGAAGGCGTATGCAGTGCATCTCAACCAATAGAAGACAGGCAGATTTATAAACAGATCTCAGAGCAGCTTGCAGAATTCTGCATTCTCACATCCACATAGGAAAATTGCTCTAAGTCCAGTTCTGTTTCACTCACAGATATAATTCAAACGGTTTTAGAAACTAGAGAGTGTTTTCTATCCAATAGTAATAATAATATGCATATTGTACGAGCAAGAATTGAGTACGAGGCAGTTTAATTTGGGAACGTAATTATTACAAAGTGCTAACAGCACCCCCTATTGACAAGAAGTTATTCTCTGAAGCTACCCGGAACATATCCCAGTCCGCAACAATCTTGAAGCATGGATTCCGATTGGTCAGACCAGCGTTCGATAGTCCTTAGCACAGGTACTTCCTGTTTAAGTTTATGCTTATAGGAAGGGAGGAGCAGCCATGGCTGATGTGGAACCATGTCTGATGTGGAACCATGTCTGATGTGGAACCATGTTTGCTGTAGAACCATGTCTGATGTGGAACCATGTTTGCTGTAGAAACATGTCTGATGTGGAACCATGTCTGATGTTGAACCATGTCTGCTGTGGAACCATGTCTGTTGTGGAACCATGTTTGCTGTAGAACCATGTCTGATGTGGAACCATGTTGCTGTAGAACCATGTCTGTTGTGGAACCATGTTTGCTGTAGAACCATGTCTGTTGTGGAACCATGTTTGCTGTAGAACCATGTCTGATGTGGAACCATGTCTGATGTGGAACCATGTCTTTATTTCTGTATTTTTTTTACCACGTTTGTATTTGTTTTGTCATTTTTGGGTTGGGAGGTTTACAGATACAATATCAGAGAAATTATCATATTGATCAAAAATGATTTTGTAATAGTAAAATTGGTATGTAAAGAAAAAGAAACAGAAAGAGGTGGGCCTACACCACCAACTCCCCATCCCATTCCCCCCAGCCCAACATGTCATCCGTCCAACCCCCCGCATCCCCCAGCCCTTCCCACCAGAAACCATGTTTTCCACCCTTTTCCACTCAGCCTAGCAACACAGGTTGGTTGTCAGTATACCTCCCCATATCTCTATCTGCCCACCCGCCGGCCAACCCCTACCACTTAACCAATAAACACTAAGCACTATTATTACTACAACTACTACAACAGATCCAATGTCTAATGCCAATCCAATGCCCAGCCATGCAACTTGTAAACTTGATCTGCACTGTAAAAAGTATCAAGACATTATCTTCGACATTTGTGTCCCATAATAATGAACGTGTCTGGACGAGACAGACAGGCAGCTTTTCTCAGTCAGTCGAAATCATGAATCAGCATCATTTTTATGGATATATAAACAACAAAAACAAATCTATAGAAAAACAGGTAAACTAAACGAAATGCAGCTAGTCTTTCCAGCTTCAGTCTGAAGTGATTGTGTTAGATGTGTAGTTGGCTAGCGAGCAAGGGGGAAGAGCCTCCATAGCAACCATTTCTGTTTTCCATTGCAACTTGCAAAGTTCTGGAACTATCAACCAAAGCGTGAGCAGTTTTGCTTTACATGGCAGTCAATACGAATAGAACTAACGACCACAGAATGCCTAAAATTGCACTTGACAACCAGTGTTAGTGAATGCAGCATCACGTTTTGTTGAAAAATTGATGGTTTGGGAAATAATCTTTCTTTTTAATGCTGGTAACCCATTGTATAAAAGCAATAATACACTCGAGTCCATGTGTTATGACAGTTTTAACACATGGCCTCTCGTATTATTGCTTAAAAAGTAACTGTATTCACTGGCAAATTGCCATCTAAGAGCTAACATATTATTTTGTGGCAGTGCTGCTTGCCAGCAGTAATCGTCTCTGATTGATTGAGAGATTCAGGGAGCTATCATCATTAAGTAACATAGTAGATGCAACGCATTGAATATTTATATTAATGCACTTCAAAATGAATTTTGTAACTTTGTCCCAGAAGCATTAGACTGAAGGTCACTCCCACATCATATAAAAGGAATGTGCCTACCTGATTTAGGGGACCAGGGCCTAAAATGTACTTTTTGGTCCCCCAGCCACTGTGGCAGGTACATTTAAATCTACCACTAACTCAGATTTTTTTTACCAGTTAATTATTATTATTTTTTTGCTAAAATTACACCAACAAAACACAAGAAAAAGAGATGAGCATGCTTTGTAATGTTTATGAAACTATAAATGTATTACTAGTAAGAAGAATTGTGGTATATTGTTTAATTTCATTTTTTGAACCAAAATATCCCAGATGAGACAAAAATGTCACCTGCCCCTTTAAGTGGGACGTTAGAGTCACATTTGTGCCTGTGATATTGAGTCTGACTAATAGAAGCGTTGTCTTCTCTTTACTAGCAGTTGAAACTCAAATATTGAAAAACAAACTAGCTTTTGAACAAAATAATGTAAATAGCCAAGATTCGTTTCAAGTAAATTAGTTTACATTGTTTAAGGGATATATCATTGAAGACCACCTCTTCCAGGTCAATAGGAGACTAATGCTGTATCTATATATTCAGCCAGGGGACGGAAGAATCATGTGTAAACCAATTTAGATGGGACGCAGCGAAATACAATTTAAAGTTTAGTACGGACAGTCCTCCTACGTCTTTCCCTCGTTGTAATTTTGTTATTTTTATCTGGGAATGCTTACCTTGCCATATACAGTTGAAGTCAGAAGTATACATACACTTAGGTTGGAGTCATTAGAACTTGTTTTTCAACCACTCCACAAATTTCTTGTTAACAAACTATAGTTTTGGCAAGTCGGTTAGGACATCTACTTTGTGCATGACACAAGTAATTTTTCCAACAATTGTTTACAAACAGATTATTTCACTTATTTCAATAATTCACTGTATCACAATTCCAGTGGGTCAGAAGTTTACATACACTAAGTTGACTGTGCCTTTAAACAGCTTGGAAAATTCCAGAAAATGATGTCATGGCTTTAGAAGCTTCTGATAGGCTAATTGACATCATTTGAGTCATTGGAGGTGTACCTGTGGATGTATTTCAAGGCCTACCTTCAAACTCAGTGCCTCTTTGCTTGACATCATGGGAAAATCAAAAGAAATCAGTCAAGACCTCAGAAAAAAAATTGTAGACCTCCACAAGTCTGGTTCATCATTGGAAGCAATTTCCAAATGCCTGAAGGTACCACGTTCATCTGTACAAACAATAGTATGCAAGTATAAACACCATGGAACCACACAGCCGTCATACCGCTCAGGAAGGAGAAGCGTTCTGTCCTAGAGATGAACGTACTTTGGTACGAAAAGTGCAAATCAATCCCAGAACAACAGCAAAGGACCTTGTGAAGATGCTGGAGGAAACAGGTACAAAAGTATCTATATCCACAGTAAAACGAGTCCTATATCGACATAACCTGAAAGGCCGCTCAGCAAGGAAGAAGCCACTGCTCAAAAACCACCATAAAAAAGCCAGACTACGGTTTGCAACTGCACATGGGGACAAAGATCGTACTTTTGGGAGGAATGTCCTCTGGTCTGATGAAACAAAAATATAACTGTTTGGCCATAATGTCCATTGTTATGTTTGGAGGAAAAAGGGGGAGGCTTGCAAGCCGAAGAACACCATCCCAACCGTGAAGCACGGGGGTGGCAGCATCATGTTGTGGGGGTGCTTTGCTGCAGGAGGGACTGGTGCACTTCACAAAATAGATGGCATCATGAGGCAGGAAAATTATGTGGATATATTGAAGCAACATCTCAAGACATCAGTCAGGAAGTTAAAGCTTGGTCGCAAATGGGTCTTCCAAATGGACAATGACCCCAAGCATACTTCCAAAATTGTGGCAAAATGGCTTAAGGACAACAAAGTCAAGGTATTGGAGTGGCCATCACAAAGCCCTGACCTCAATCCCATAGAAAATTTGTGGGCAGAACTGAAAAAGTGTGTGCGAGCGGGGAGGCCTACAAACCTGACTCAATTACACCAGATCTGTCAGGAGGAATGGGCCAAAATTCACCCAACCTATTGTGGGAAGCTTGTGGAAGGCTACCTGAAACGTTTCACCCAAGTTAAATTATTTAAAGGCAATCCTACCAAATACAAATTGAGTGTATGTAAACTTCTGACCCACTGGAATGTGATGAAAGAAATAAAAGCTGAAATAAATCATTCTCTCTACTATTATTCTGATATTTCACATTCTTAAAATAAAGTCGTGATCCTAACTGACCTAAGACACGGAATTTTTACAAGGATGAAATGTCAGGAATTGTGAAAATCTGAGTTGAAATGTATTTGGCTAAGGTGTATATAAACTTCTGACTTCAACTGTACACTGAGTATACAAAACATTAGGAACACCTGCTCTTTCCAAGACATGGACTGACCAGGTGAATCCAGGTGATCCCTTATTGATGTCACTTGTTATATCCACTTCAATGACATGCGCCAAATACAACAGGTGTAGACTTGAAATGCTTACTTACTAAGTGGCTAACAACTACTGCTCTCGCTCTCCCACGGACTATCCACACTGACTCTATGCCCATCCACAGGGCTCTACCCACATAGACACACACACCTTCACTGTCACACTTTCTCACACACCCTCACTCACACACTCATTACAGATGCCACATATTTACATCCACATGCGCACACCCCCTCACACACCTACGCTGCTGCTAATGTGTGTCAAGAACTGCAGAGCTTCTGGGTATTTCATGCTCAGCAGTTTTCCATGTGTATCAAGAATGGTCCACCATCCAAAGGACATCCAGCCAACTTGACACAACAGTGTGAAGAATTGGAGTCAACATGGGCCAGCATCCCTGTAATCAATTGAGAGTGAAATGTGATGCTAGCCTCATGATTGTGCATAGACTGTCTCAAATTTCAACAGGGACATCTCCGATATAAAGTGTTTTTTCTCACATTTTCTGTGATGTCATATGCATCAAACTTATATCAGTACACTCCTAACAACCTAAGCATTACAAAAAACTTCAATTTGATCAAATAAGCCCCATGTATCAAAATAAAAATACATTTTTATCTTGACTAAATTTGACACTTTCTCATTGTCCCCCATACAAAAACTCCACACTTGCTTTATAATTAAGGATCTTCTTAAAGTGGACAGATTTTGGGCAGAGTAAACCCTCTCGCTTCGCCTCTTCCTCTCTGTCCTGGGAGAAGCACGTGTCTTATGTGAGAGTTTGCAGGCCATGTTTTCCCGGCAAATTGTACCACACGACTGTAATTCCAATCTTGAAAGCATTATATTCTGTGATCCTTGCCACTTTATTATGGCTTTTTAGAGCTATTTCAAATAACAATTGTTACATATACTGTACCTTTAAAAAAAAAATTTTTACTCGACTTGGTTTCTCTAGGCCCATGCCAAATTTTGCCTGACTGAAAAAAAAAGAGCTAACCAAACAGGTTAAACAAATGTAAAATAATAAGTTTAACAAAATAAATAAGTTTGCCCAATTCAAAATAATAGGTTTAAGTTGTTGAGTGGATTCTGTACACAAGTCAAAGGCAAACAAACAAAACACATATTTAACATTTTTATTAGGTGTCATCATTATTAATACATTTCAACATTATTATTTACAATTCTGTGAGTGGTAAATGAAAATATTACAGAGAATATATCTGCTACTTTAAGGAAAATATCTGAGAGATTTTAATAGGCCGACACACTAGAAGGTTGAACCCTCAAAGTGACTGGTAGCAGGACTATATAAACATTACTAATGGTAATATATATACACTGAGTGTACAAAACATTAGGAACACCTTCCTACTATTGAATTGCACCCCTTTTTCCCTCAGAACAGCCTCAATTCGTCGGGGCATAGACTCTACAAGGTTGTCGAAAGTGTTCCACAGGGATGCTGGCCCATGTTGACTCCAATGCTTCTCACATTTGTGTCAAGTTGGCTGGATGTCCTTTGGGTGGTGGACTATTCTTGACACACACGGGAAACTGTTGAGCTTGAAAAACCCAGAAACGTTGCAGTTCTTGACACACTCAAACTGGTGCACCTGGAACCTACTACCATACCCCATTCAATGGCACTTAAATATTTTGTCATGCCCGGTCACCATCTGAATTGCACACATACACAATCCATGTCTCAATTGTCTCAAGCCTTAAAAATCCTTCTTTAACCTGTCTCCTCCCCTTCATCTACGCTGATTGAAGTGGATTTAACAGGTGACATCAATAAGGGATTATAGCTTTCATCTGGATTCACCTGGTATGGAAATAGCAGGTGTTCCTAATGTGTTTCCTAATGTTTTGTACATTCAGTGTACATGTAAACAGGAGTAATCGTGACCAGTAGCAGGATGCATAAATAGATACTAATGGTAATCAATAATCAATGAACAGCAGCGTAGTGGAGTAATACAGCTAATCAGTAGGTGTGAGGGGGTGTGTGTATGTGAGTATGTGTGCGTGCGTGTGAGTAAGAGTGACATTGAAGGTGTGTGTGTGTCTACGTTGGTAGAGCCCTGTGGATGGGCATAGAGTCAGTGTGGATAGTCTTTGGGAGAGGGAGAGCAGTAGTTGTTAGCCATTTAGTAAGTAAGCATTTCACGGTGTGACAAATACATTTGATTTGATTTAATTTGAAGATGTTTAGGAGCATGTTGGTCTGTGCCTTGACGCACCGGTTACGTCTGCCGGATGGGAGCATGGAGAACAGTCCATGTCTCGGGAGGCTGGAGTCTTTGGCAATTTTTCGGGCCTTTCTCAGACATCGCCTGGCATGTAATTGCTGGATGGCTGGGAGTTCACCCCTAGTGATGCGCTTGGCCGTCCGTACCTATGTACTGTAGAGCCTTCTGGTCGAGGGCGGGACAGTTGCCATACCAGACGGTGTTGCAACCGGTCAGAATGCTCTCGATGGTGCAGCTGTAAAAGTTCCTGAGGATCTGAGGAACCATGTCAAATTGTTTCAGCCTCCCGAGGGAGAAGAGACGCTGCATGAGCCATCACCATATTAGACAATTCTACCACACAACCGAACCTCAACTCTTACTCTATATTGTTTGTGTGTGCGTGCGTGTGTCTGTGAGTGAGAGAAGGGGGGTCCTCGCCTGTATGTTGGTTGTGAGGCAGTATCAGTGCAGGGTAATTAAATGCCCTATCCATCCCATCTGTTTTTACTTCATCAAACATGAGATGGAGAGAAAATAATTAAAATACGAAAAATTGGATGGAGGAGATAACCCAGTCCTTATTTATGGTAATGAAACTGCCATGCATACATTCAGTACACACACACACACACACACACACACACACACACACACACACACACACACACACACACACACACACACACACACACACACACACACACACACACACACACACACACACACACACAAAACATTTAGTAAGTAAGTATTTCACGGTATTCGAGGCATGTGACATGGGCAATGGGCTCCCGAGTGGCGCATTGTTCTAAGGCACTGCATCTCAGTGTTAGAGGCGTCACTACAGACTTTCTGGTTCAAATCCAGTTTGTATTACAACTGGCCGTGATTGGGAGTCCCAAAGGGCCATGCACAATTGGCCCAGTGTCTTCTGGGTTTGGCCGGCGTAGGCCGTCATTGTAAATAAGAATTTGTTCTTAAAACTTCTTAGCGCTAGGGGTCATAATTTTTTTATTTTCTTAAAATAACGTTCCCAAGGTAAACGGACATTTTCTCTGGCCCAGATCGTAGAATATGCATATAATTTACAGATTAGGATAGAAAACACCCCAAAGTTTCCAAAGCTGTCAAAATATTGTCTGTGAGTATAACAAAACCTATTCTGCAGACGAAAACCTGAGAAAATCTAACCCGGAAGTGATATTTTTTTTAAAAGATCTGTGTTTCCTGGCCTGTATTTCTTCCATTTAAAGGGGTATCAACCAGATTCCTTTTCCAATGGCTTCCTCAGGCTGTGACCAGGCTTTAGACATAGTTTCAGGCTTTTATTTTGAAAAATTAACAAGATTTTTCAAAACTAGTCAGGTGTCCTCCGAATAGTTCCTGCGCGCGCGAGAGGAGCTCTCCATTTTCCTTTTGTCTCTTAATGAATAGGTTATGGTCCGGTTGAAATATTATCGATTATGTTTGTTAACTTCTTCTGGCTGCAAGCCCGAGGCCGGCCACAATATGACAACAGCCACTTCAAGTGCAGGGCGCGAAATTCAAAATATATATTTTTTAAATATTTAACTTTCACACATTAACAAGTCCAATACAGCATTTGAAAGATAAACATCTTGTGAATCCAGCCAACATGTCCGATTTGAAAAATGTTTTACAGCGAAAACAGCACGTATATTTATGTTAGCTCACCACCAAATACAAAAAAGGACAGACATTTTTCACAGCACAGGTAGCATGCACAAAGCCAACCTAACTAACCAAGAACCAACCAAACTAACCAAGAAACAACTTCATCAGATGACAGTCTTATAACATGGTATACAATAAATCTATGTTTTGTTCGAAAATGTGCATATTTAGAGCTGAAATCAGTGGTTACACATTGTGCTAAGGTAGCATATTTTTCCCAGAACGTCCGGATATTTTTCTGACTCTCACATATTCTGACCAAATAACTATTCATAAACATTACTAAAAAATACATGTTGTATAGGAAATGATAGATACACTAGTTCTTAACTGACTTGCCTAGTTAAATTAAAAATGGTTTGCACTCAGGCCTCCCTCTCTTGCTCAGAAATCCTGTTGCAAACAGGGGAGGAGCAGATGGCTAAACATTGATCTAGCTGGGTGGGAGACGCCGGAAGACTGACGTTCGCTAAAAGTTTTGGGGATGTTGTCTCAATGTCTTTCCTCCTGTTTAGCTACTGATGTGACTCTGTCATTAAGACTCATAGAGAGAGAGAGACAGACATTTGAAATGTGTCTATTCCTTTGAAACATTTTTGATTGTTTAATTCACTTTTGTTTATTATCTGTTTCACTTTCTTTGGCAATATAAACATGTTTCCCATGCCAATAAAGCCCTTGAATTGAATTGAGAGGGGAGAGAGAAACAGGGAGACAGAGAGAGGGGGGAAACAGATACACTGCACCCGCTGGTTTATAGGCGTCGTTACAGAACATCTGGATCTCTGCCAGGCCCCTCCGGCCACTCGTAACCTTGACAATGTGGTTCCAAGGGGAGAGGGGGGATGCACCTCCAATGCCCTCCAACAAGTCTCACACCGTACCCCCAAACTCCAACCAACTCACTGCTTACATCTCAGTCCTAGCTCACTCTACAACCCCTGTGCCACATAGCCCACCTTCAAACCTTCAGCTAGCGTCCATCCCACGACCACACTGTAAACTCCAAAGTACGTTTTTTTAATGTATTTCTTAACATTTACTTTTTATTTTTATTAATCTTTTTAGCCTTTTTTCATGATATCCAATTGGTAGTTACAGTCTTATCCCATCGCTGCAACTCCCGTATGGACTCGATAGAGGCAAAGGTCGTGCATCCTCCGAAACACAACCCCGCACTGCTTCTTGACACAATGCTCGCTTAACCCGGAAGCCAGCTGCACCAACGTGTTGTAGGAAACACCTGGCGACCATGCCCGCCACAGGAGTCGCGATGGGACAAAGACAACCCAGCAGGCCAAACCCTCCCCTAACCCGGATGACGCTGGGACAATTGTGCCATGCCTCATGGGACTCCCAGTCGGCTTCGACATAGCCTGGGATCGAACCAGGATTTGGAGTGACACAGCTAGCACTGCGATGCAGTGCCTTAGACTGCTGCACCACTCGGGAGGCCCTCCCCAAAGCATTGTGATATCAAATGTTTAAAAAAAATTGCAGCATGCTCTACTGTAGGTAGATGTTTTTGAATTATTTTTTTTAAATGTTTTTTTTTTGCTTGTACATTGAGTGATTGATTGATTAATCTTATGCTACACAAAGATAAATGGCATACATTTTTCTAAACTAATCCAATTTTTTTGCATCCGTTACTGAAATGGATGTTCCACTTTAAATGGCTTAAGTAGTCTCCTCACACTATTCCTACCCTGGCAGTCATTATGAATGCAGGTTGCGGGGGAATGAAAGTGTCAAATGTTGGATATTCTTTTGCAACCCTACTTGCAAGCCTGATGTGGCCTGTAAACTATATGTTTCAGGCCTCTGTAAAGCTAGGCTTCGAAATAAGGCCTTATGGGATATGTAATGTATTGTCATAGAGTTTAATTATAATGATAATGTTCGCCTAGGAACTCAGTTGGTGAAGGCCACAGGATTGAAAATGAATGAATTCAACAACCATGTCTCTGTCACTAATAAATAAAGTAATGGGGGATACTCGAAAAGTCACTCGAAAAAAGTCACAGTGACTATCGGTTTGAGTAATGACAACTTAATCACTGTGACCGACCGCCTTGAGTCAGTCTTATGTAGAACAATTTGAAATTGTGGTGTTTATATTGGATAAAAGCAGAGATACAGAGCTAAAACATGGAATATCATACACTGCATTTTAGGAACAATGGGAAAGTATTTCTGCTTTGAAAGTTGATAAACTTGTAACCTCACCTTTAGAAAATGGCCTTGGAATGTTTTGGTACCAACTGGAGAGCTCTTCTTTGGTGCCTTCTAATTGCAGTCGCTGTACTCATAATATACAGGAGAACGATCGCCTTACGGCGAGGATAGCTGTGCTGCAAGCCCAGCTTCAGACGCAATCGTTAGGCAAGGGTAATTTCAGTGTAGGAAAGGATGAAACAGCGTCTGTGCCACCAGTAAGTACAGATAGTAGTATAAATCGCCTTGCACAGTCCCCGCAGCCGGACAACTTTCTCATGGCTTCTGGAGGAAAATGCTGTAGGAATGCTCAACCGGTGTCGCTCATTAAGCCGACAGAAACTTTCAACCAGTTTTCCCCATTAAGCAGCGAGTCGGAGTCTGAGCCTTCTCTTGTCTCTACTCCTCCCGTTACGGGGTCTGAGACGCCGAAGCTTCCCACCATTAGCTCTGACAAATTGAAAACCCTAGTCATTGGTGACTCCATTACCCGCAGTATTAGACTTAAAACGAATCAACCAGTGATCATACACTGTTTACCAGGGGGCAGGGCTACCGACGTTAAGGCTAATCTGAAGATGGTGCTGGCTAAAGCTAAAACTGGCGAGTGTAGAGAGTATAGAGATATTGTTATCCATGTCGGCACCAACGATGTTAGGATGAAACAGTCAGAGGTCACCAAGCGCAACATAGCTTCAGCGTGTAAATCAGCTAGAAAGATGTGTCGGCATCGAGTAATTGTCTCTGGCCCCTTCCCAGTTAGGGGGAGTGATGAGCTCTACAGCAGAGTCTCACAACTCAATCGCTGGTTGAAAACTGTTTTCTGCCCCTCCCAAAAGATAGAATTTGTAGATAATTGGCCCTCTTTCTGGGACTCACCCACAAACAGGACCAATGTTGAGGAGTGACGGACTCCATCCTACCTGGAGGGGTGCTCTCATCTTATCTACCAACATAGACAGGGCTTTAACTCCTCTAGCTCCACAATGAAATAGGGTGCAGGCCAGGAATCAGGCTGTTAGCCAGCCTGCCAGCTTAGTGGAGTCTGCCACTAGCATAGTCAGTGTAGTCAGCTCAGCTATCCCCATTGAGACTGTGTCTGTGCCTCGACCTAGGTTGGGCAAAACTAAACATGGCGGTGTTCGCCTTAGCAATCTCACTAGGATAAAGACCTCCTCCATTCCTGCCATTATTGAAAGAGATCGTGATACCTCACATCTCAAAATAGGGCTACTTAATGTTAGATCCCTCACTTCAAAAGCAGTTATAGTCAATGAACTAATCACTGATCATAATCTTGATGTGATTGGCCTGACTGAAAAATGGCTTAAGCCTGATGAATTTACTGTGTTAAATGAGGCCTCACCTCCTGGTTACACTAGTGACCATGTCCCCCGTGCATCCTGCAATGGCGGAGGTGTTGCTAACATTTACGATAGCAAATTTAAATTTACAAAAAAAAAATACGTTTTAGTCTTTTGAGCTTCTAGTCATGAAATCTATGCAGCCTACTCAATCCCTTTTTATAGCTACTGTTTACAGGCCTCCTGGGCCATATACAGCGTTCCTCACTGAGTTCCCTGAATTGCTATCGGACCTTGTAGTCATAGCAGATAATATTCAAATTTTTGGTGATTTTAATATTCACATGGAAAAGTCCACAGACCCACTCCAAAAGGCTTTCGGAGCCATCATCGACTCAGTGGGTTTTGTCCAACATGTCTCTGGACCTACTCACTGCCACAGTCATACTCTGGACCTAGTTTTGTCCCATGGAATAAATGTTGTAGATCTTAATGTTTTTCCTCATAATCCTGGACTATCGGACCACCATTTTATTACGTTTGCAATCGCAACAAATAATCTGCTCAGACCCCAACCAAGGAGCATCAAAAGTCGTGCTATAAATTCTCAGACAACACAAAGATTCCTTGATGCCCTTCCAGACTCCTTCTGCCTACCCAAAGACGTCAGAGCACAAAAATCAGTTAACCACCTAACTGAGGAACTCAATTTAACCTTGCGCAATACCCTAGATGCAGTTGCACCCCTAAAAACTAAAGACATTTGTCATAAGAAACTAGCTCCCTGGTATACAGAAAATACCCGAGCTCTGAAGCAAGCTTCCAGAATATTGGAACGGAAATGGCGTCACACCAAACTGGAAGTCTTCCGACTAGCTTGGAAAGACAGTACAGTGCAGTATCGAAGAGCCCTCACTGCTGCTCGATCATCCTATTTTTCCAACTTAATTGAGGAAAATAAGAAAAAAACAAAAATTTATTTTTGATACTGTCGCAAAGCTAACTAAAAAGCAGCATTCCTCAAGTGAGGATGGCTTTCACTTCAGCAGTAATAAATTCATGAACTTCTTTGAGGAAAAGATCATGATCATTAGAAAGCAAATTACGGACTCCTCTTTAAATCTGCGTATTCCTCCAAAGCTCAGCTGTCCTGAGTCTGCACAACTCTGCCAGGACCTAGGATCAAGAGAGACACTCAAGTGTTTTAGTACTATATCTCTTGACACAATGATGAAAATAATAATGGCCTCTAAACCTTCAAGCTGCATACTGGACCCTATTCCAACTAAACTACTGAAAGAGCTGCTTCCTGTGCTTGGCACTCCTATGTTGAACATAATAAACGGCTCTCTATCCACCGGATGTGTACCAAACTCACCAAAAGTGGCAGTAATAAAGCCTCTCTTGAAAAAGCCAAACCTTGACCCAGAAAATATAAAAAACTATCGGCTTATATCGAATCTACCATTCCTCTCAAAAATTTTAGAAAAAGCTGTTGCGCAGCAACTCACTGCCTTCCTGAAGACAAACAATGTATACGAAATGCTTCAGTCTGGTTTTAGACCCCATCATAGCACTGAGACTGCACTTGTGAAGGTGGTAAATGACCTTTTAATGGCGTCAGACCGAGGCTCTGCATCTGTCCTCGTGCTATTAGACCTTAGTGCTGTCTTTGATACCATTGATCACCACATTCTTTTGGAGAGATTGGAAACCCAAATTGGTCTACACGGACAAGTTCTGGCCTGGTTTAGATCTTATCTGTCGGAAAGATATCAGTTTGTTTCTGTGAATGGTTCGTCCTCTGACAAATCAACTGTACATTTCGGTGTTCCTCAAGGTTCCGTTTTAGGACCACTATTGTTTTCACTATATATTTTACCTCTTGGGGATGTCATTCGAAAACTTAATGTTAACTTTCACTGCTATGCGGATGACACACAGCTGTACATTTCAATGAAACATGGTGGAGCCCCAAAATTGCCCTCGCTAGAAGCCTGTGTTTCAGACATAAGGAAGGTGATGGCTGAAAACGTTCTACTTTTAAACTCGGACAAAACAGAGATGCTTGTTCTAGGTCCCAAGAAACAAAGAGATCTTCTGTTAAATCTGACAATTAATCTTGATGGTTGTAAAGTCGTCTCAAATAAAACTGTGAAGGACCTCGGCGTTACTCTGGACCCTGATCTCTCTTTTGACGAACATATCAAGACTGTTTCAAGGACAGCTTTTTTCCATCTACGTAACATTGCAAAAATCAGAAATTTTCTGTCCAAAAATGATGCAGAAAAATTAATCCATGCTTTTGTTACGTCTAGGTTAGACTACTGCAATGCTCTACTTTCCGGCTACCCGGATAAAGCACTAAATAAACTTTAGTTAGTGCTAAATACGGCTGCTAGAATCCTGACTAGAACCAAAAAATTTGATCATATTACTCCAGTGCTAGCCTCCCTACACTGGCTTCCTGTTAAGGCAAGGGCTGATTTCAAGGTTTTACTGTTAACCTACAAAGCGTTACATGGGCTTGCTCCTACCTATCTTTCCGAGTTGGTCCTGCCGTACATACCTACACGTACGCTACGGTCACAAGACGCAGGCCTCCTAATTGTCCCTAGAATTTCTAAGCAAACAGCTGGAGGCAGGGCTTTCTCCTATAGATCTCCATTTTTTATGGAATGGTCTGCCTACCCATGTGAGAGACGCAGACTCGGTCTCAACCTTTAAGTCTTTATTGAAGACGCATCTCTTCAGTAGGTCCTATGATTGAGTGTAGTCTGGCCCAGGAGTGTGAAGGTGAATGGAAAGGCTCTGGAGCAACGAACCGCCCTTGCTGTCTCTGCCTGGCCGGTTCCCCTCTCTCCACTGGGATTCTCTGCCTCTAACCCTATTACAGGGGCTGAGTCACTGGCTTACTGGTGCTCTTTCATGCCGTCCCTAGGAGGGGTGCGTCACTTGAGTGGGTTGATTCACTGACGTGATCTTCCTGTCTGGGTCGGCGCCCCCCCTTGGGTTGTGCCGTTGCGGAGATCTTCGTGGGCTATACTCGGCCTTGTCTCAGGATGGTAAGTTGGTGGTTGAAGATATCCCTCTAGTGGTGTGGGGGCTGTGCCTTGGCAAAGTGGGTGGGGTTATATCCTTCCTGTTTGGCCCTGTCCGGGGGTATCATCGGATGGGGCCACAGTGTCTCCTGACCCCTCCTGTCTCAGCCTCCAGTATTTATGCTGCATTAGTTTATGTGTCGGGGGGCTAGGGTCAGTTTGTTATATCTGGAGTACTTCTGTCTTATCCGGTGTCCTGTGTGAATTTAAGTATGCTCTCTCTAATTCTCTCTTTCTCTCTTTCTTTCTCTCTCTCGGAGGACCTGAGCCTTAGGACCTAGGCCTTGCTGTCCCCAGTCCACCTGGCCGTGCTGCTGCTCCAGTTTCAACTGTTCTGCCTGCGGCTATGGAACCCTGACCTGTTTACCGGACGTGCTACCTGTCCCAGACCTGCTGTTTTCAACTCTCTAGAGACCGAGATACTCTTATTGATCGGCTATGAAAAGCCAACTGACATTTACTCCTGAGGTGCTGCACCCTCGACAACTACTGTGATTATTATTATTTGACCATGCTGGTCATTTATGAACATTTGAACATCTTGGCCATGTTCTGTTATAATCTCCACCCGGCACAGACAGAAGAGGACTGGCCACCCCTCATAGCCTGGTTCCTCTCTAGGTTTCTTCCTAGGTTTTGGCCTTTCTAGGGAGTTTTTCCTAGCCACCGTGCTTCTACACCTGCATTGCTTGCTGTTTGGGGTTTTAGGCTGGGTTTCTGTACAGCACTTTGAGATATCAGCTGATGTACGATATCAGCTGATGTACGGGCTATATAAATAAATTTGATTTGATTTGATTTTGTCTACACCCATTCAGCATCGTTCACATCCGCTGAAGCTTTTGCCGACCCATCTCTTTAAGGGTTGATCCGAGCGTTCTGTACTAACAACAGCAGTCAAGCAACCAAGTTAACTGGCTAACTTGCTAGCTACTTCCAGACACAAATGAGAGAACAGCTCACTGAACATTACTCGCACTAGCAGAGCTGTTTTGGCTGTTTTTATGTTATCCAGAGCGTTAGTGACTGCAACTGTGCTGTCAGATTGTCCGCACGGAAATTCAGAGCGTTTTCGTTCAAGGAGCGTTCAGAGCACACACTGTACGCTCTGGCCGATGAGTAGGGTTGATCCGAGCGTTCTGACCTCGCAATGGCAGTCAAGCACCCAAGCTAACTGGCTAACATTGGCTAGCTTGCTAGCTACTTCCAGACACAAATGAGAGAACACCCCACTCTGACTATTTTACTGGTTAGGCTGGTTAGGCTGTTTTCATGTTATCCAGAGCATTGGTGACTATAACTATGATGCTGGCTTTTTTGCTGACGTTTACACCGGCCATATTCAAACGGGTGTTGAGCGTTCGTAAATTCGTCAGCTATACTGCACTCTGGTACACTCAGATGAGAGTGCTCTGAAATCGGAGTAGATGGCCAGACTGAATTTACGAACGCACCCGAAATGGTTACTTGCATAGTGGAGTCTTTTGTTAAGACATGTAGCTAGCTAGCTAGGTAAACAATGAACCATAATCCCAACTCATGACATTACTACCCTGCATGAATCTGCAGGTAGCTAACCAACCAGGTTCAATGTTAGCTAGCCAACATTAGGTTATATCTAGCTAAGCAGATGGCTCTAAGATACGAATAATAAGATCATACACATAATGTTAGCTAGCAAGCCAGGCAGCAAATGTTAGCTAGCTAGCTAACAGTACACTTTAACTTGAAATGAAACCACTTTCTGTCAAAATTAGAAATGTGTAATATCTGAAACTGTAGCTAGCTAGACTATCTTACCCGTGTGCAGCATGTTTGGACATTTCTCCCTGGCACGGATGCTATGGTTGACCTTAATTTGATCCGGAGACAGGTGTTTTCTCTATCTCCTTAGCTATCACACTCTAATTCCACTGATTTCAAAACTCGGGCCTCCAGAAAGTGGAGAACAACACTTACGCAGTTTAATACGCAATAAAAAAAATTAAAGCCGCGTTTAAAAGTATTACCTACACATACTAACCAGCTCAAATAGACAGAAGCGTGCTATATGGCAGACCAATCCGAACGCATCTCTCGGCATGTCCACCTACTCATTATCTCAGCCAATCATGGGTAGCGGGAAGGTTGCCTCTTTTTCTGTGGCTAAACCAACTAGGCTCGTAATTTAACAATTTTATCCATATTTACAGATGGCATACAAGTTTCTTATTAAGCCACATGTTCCAGAAGGCATTTCTGCCAAATAATGCATTTAGATTTTCTCTTGTGAAGTAGTGACCCACGACATATGCCTAGTTTCCTGAAACGGGTCTCTGCAGCACTCCACCAATCAGGCCTTTATGGTAGAGTGGCCAAACGGCGGCCACTCCTCAGTAAAAGGCACAGGACAGCCCGCTTGGAGTTTGCCAAAAAGCACCTAAAGGATTCTCAGACCATGAGAAACAAGATTCTCTGGTCTGATGAAACCAAGATTGAACACTTTGGCATGAATGCCAAGCGACACGTCTGGAGGAAACCTGGCACCATCCCTACGGTGAAGCATAGTGGGGGCAGTATCATGCTGTGGGGATGTTTTTTTGCGTCAGGGACTGGGAGACTAGTCAGGATCGAGGGAAAGATGAACAGAGCAAAGTACAGAGAGATCCTTGATGAAAACCTGCTCCAGAGCGCTCAGGGCCTCAGATTGGGGGCGAAGGTTCACCTTCCAAAAGAACAACGACCCTAAGCACACAGCCAAGACAACGCAGGAGTGGCTTCGGGACAAGTCTCTGAATGTCCTTAAGTGGCCCAGCCAGAGCCTGGACTTGAACCTGATCGAACATCTCTGGAGAGACCTGAAAATAGCTGTGCAGGTGTGCAGAGCTTGAGAAGATCTGCAGAGAAGAATTGGAGAAACTCCCCAAATACAGGTATGCGAAGCTTGTAGTGTCATACCCAAGAAGACTTGAGGCTGTAATCGCTGCCAAATGTGTACTGAGTAAGGGTCTGAATACTTACATAGATGTGATATTTAAGTTGTTTTTGCTGTTTTTGCTTTGTCATTATGGGGTAGTGTGTAGATTGATAAGGGGAGAAAAAAAAATACATTTTTGAATAAGGCATGTTACAAAATGTGTAAAAAATCAATGGGTCTGAATACTTTCCTGAAAGCACTATGGTATAACGAGTTTCCTCAAAGGTTTTGAATAATGGCAGCGCATTGGGGTTTACAGTACATCATCATCACATACAACCATAGAACTGAGCTCTCTAGAGAGCAGTCAACTGCTTCACAGCACTCACTATGTCTGTAGCTTGGTCTATTCTCTTACCCCTCCCCTGATGGAACTCATAGTGCTACTGTAGCTGCTTAATTTTGGTCAGAAACCTAAAAATGGTTATATGTATTTAGTGCCCTGTAGAAAACTGAAAACGCTAAAAGAACAGAAAGTAAAAAGACTACTAGTGCAGAGTGATGTTGACTTGCGGCATGTGTGTGTTTCTGTGTGTGTGAGCTTAATGTCAGACAGGCAGTTGGCAGGCCGTGCAATAACAGGCTCCTGTTCGAGTCTTGCTGACTCATGCCATTTTAAGTAAACAGCCAGCATAGACCAGGGCCTTGTCCACACACACACACACACGCGCACACGCACACGCACACGCACGCACACACACACACAGGTCACAAGTCAACATCTCTGGTCTAAACAGCCTCTCAGGTTTCTGCCAGTCCTCCAGTTGGGTCTCACACACAGAATCCTGTCCATTTCACATTTCATTTTCTCCTGATTTAGAGACATATGCTGCCATTTAAAATCGTCAATATAAAGACTTGAGTTTGGCCACTTGGTGAGGAAACGCATCAAAAATGAGAAATGAACATGAAGGTCAAATGAGACATTTAGCATTGAAAGAGATCACAGAGACCAAGACATGCTGAAAACAGCTCCTGGTCTGAGTCAAAAAGATCCTCTAGAAAAACAACAGCTCCATCCCCTATCCTTTGTAGAGAGAAAGAAACCAAACTAGAGAGGAGGGGATTAGGGGATGAGCAGCCTGAGACGATGAGACGTAACGTGGTTAATCAAATTACTATAATACAGTATGTTACGTTTGGTATAGTTACATAGGACAGAATGTTACTTAAAAACAAAGGAGGGTGGTTGGTTGAGGTGAATGGGTAGGCGTATAACGCGAACATGTTTGAATCTCATCACAGACAACTTTAGCATTTTAGCTAATTAGCAACTTGCAACTTGCAACTACTTACTACTTTTTAGCTTCACCCACACAGCCAGACTAATGCTAGCACAGTGAGGAGCTCATATCACACAGTCTTCTGCTGCCAATCTACACCAGAGAATAATTTTACTGGTGAAGAGATCAGTAAGAGGCTTTTATGTCACTTTCAGAAGTTTAGAATGGTATTTTTCAAAATGCTTTTACAATTGCTAAGAGATTAAAGGAAATATGATTATAGATTGAGACATTTACATATTTTGGATTATTCTCTGGAAAGATGTTACATTTATTTGCTATTACATTTTATATTCACTATTCCATTTATTCATTATTCGTCACATGACAGAACAGAGTAGCCTATAAATGAAAACCCCTCATATGAAAAGCATGCTAGCTAACCCTTCCCCTAACCTTAACCCTTTAACCTAACTCCTAACCCTAACCTTAACTCTAACCTTAAACCCTAAATCGAACCCCTAGCCTAGCTAATGTTAACCACCTAGCTAACGTTAGCATTAGCCACTTGGAATTCGTAACATATCAAACGTTTTTCAAATTCATGACACATTGTATGAATTGCCATTCGTAACATATCATACAAATTGTAATTCGTAACATATCATATGAAATGCATGCCATATGAAACGTAACATATCATACTAATGCAGTGTCCCGGATATTTGTTGACTATGTTATGTCTACCCCTGAGTCCAGGTTGGGATGAGGGATGAGGACGTAGACCACAGAAGAGAAAGGGAGCAGAGAGATGAGACGGGGACCAAAGGATAGAGAGAGAATAGCAAGTTGAGGAGTGTGGAGTGGGGAAGGCAAAAGCAAGAGCACACAATGAGAACCCAGACCAGAGGGAGCCCTTAGGGAGTGCACAGGAAGCGGCGCCTCGTACGCACAAACCAACATTTCCTGCCATGAGTGTGTGAGCGTGTGTGAGCATGTGTGGGTTTGCATGTGTATGTGTGATCTCTGGCCAAGTGTGTGAGCGTGTGATGGCAGCCGCTCAAACGGATCCAGTCCATTTGACCTGGACACACAACATACACCCCAGGGAGAGCGAGGGAGAGAGGGGGAGTGGAGGGGGTGTAAAAGGGGTGAGGAGAAGATGGGGGAGAAAGGGGGCAGTGAGGATGGGGGAGGGAGAGAAGTGAGCCCTGTCCTGTTTGGGTCATAACGCACTGATCACCGTGGAAATGTCAGAACCCTGTTCCGTATCGACTGTTGCTCTTGCGTTGTTACTCACCTACTGTCACACGTCCAGTTCAGCAAAACATAAATATTTCAAACAGAGTAAAAGTGAAAACATCACAAGTCTAAAAGGCCAAAATCACGACACTGTGTTTTCATCACTTCTATCTCTCATTTTTAAACCACAATGAAAGAGAAACATCCATTTCATCTCTTCTTGTTGAAAGTTTATTTTCACAGCTTTCTGTAAAGCTCAGAACTTTAATAATTTATTTAATTCACGCTTCGCTCCTTACTGTAAAAGAAGGACAAATAACAGTCCTGAAACATAAAGCCTACTGTAGCTTGTTGTCCAACAGTTCCACACTACATGTACTTTATTTAAAGAAGGACTTAAATGTTCCTTACTACATGTACTTTATATTAAAGAAGGACTTAAATGTTCCTTACTACATGTACTTTATATTAAAGGAGGACTTAAATGTCCCTTACTACATGTACTTTATATTAAAGCAGGACTTAAATGTTCCTTACTACATGTACTTTATATTAAAGGAGGACATAAATGTTCCAGACTAAATGTACTTTATATTAAAGAAGGACTTAAATGTTCCTTACTACATGTACTTTATATTAAAGGAGGACTTAAATGTTCCAGACTAAATGTACTTTATATTAAAGAAGGACTTAAATGTTCCATACTACATGTACTTTATATTAAAGAAGGACTCAAATGTTCCATAAATCTACATCGTGGTATGTTACAGTCCTGTGTAACAGAACAGAGAAGGGAACAAAATGGTGGTGCATGGCTACACATGTTCCTGAGAACTGGAATTGTCCCTAATCCTGTTCTCCTCACACCTGTGTATGTGGCTAGAACTAAAACGCGGTTAGATTTTATTGCAAAGTGTGCATACTTCGAAATCCATGCCAATGTAGTGATATCTAAACATTGAACTTTACATGAATATCCTCTATTGGATTGCCTACCAATTGTTCCTTGTAGCTTTTCAGCTGAATGGCAAAGAAGGCACACTAAATGTGTATATTTTGGGCCAATGGAGGTGCTTACTGTCTGTGATTATGTTAAGACTCGCATACAGAACATCAACACCTGGTTGTGCCACCTGTATTCATATATGTTCCACAGCTCCCTTTCCTCTGTGCTGCCTAGCCAGTGGGCGGAGGAGGAGGAAATGGCTGACTGGCCAGAGCTGTGCTCCAGAGCAGAATATCATTGCACTATTACACTGTATTATATATGATATTCAGTTAAATAGGGCGCCAGTGAAACCCATCACATTGTAAAGTGGAGGAAAAGTCCCCTCAGTGACGGGGTCTGGGTAAGAAGGTTTGCAGCCAGCGGGGGTGGTGGCGCGGTTAGGGAAGCCTCTGCTTAGGGACACACAGACTAACGCTGGCCACTCCTGCTTGAGAAGGTCAGCCATATTTCTGTGTGGCCGTCCTCTATATACTGACCCCATAGCACAACACTTTGTGAATTTTGTGAATCACATTTTGTGAATTACTGCACATATCCAGCCAGGAAGCATCTTCATAAAATATATATTGATGGTTTTGAATAGTAATATTTTATTTTGGCTTGCTATTTGGAAGTTACTGTAAGAAAGTGGTACTTTTCCATTGGCTCTAGGAAGCCAGACCTGTCCTCCCCGATCAGACTGAGATAGACTGGAGACATCTTTATGAACAATCTTTACCTGTCAGATGGGAATGAGCCTTTTCTCAAATCTCTTGTCTCTGTCTCCCCCTCATCTCTCTCTCCATTATCTCACTCTCTTTCTCCCCCTCTCTCTCTCGTGTATACACACATACACTTTTACTCTATCTCTCAATTTTCTCCATCTCTCTCTCAGCCGTAGTGTTTTAGATGTGAGAGTGAGATAACACACAGCTCGTCTGCTCTGCCGACAGTTCCTAATGATCTCCTCTCACACCCAGAGCTCTGACTCAAATGGCCTTAGAGATAGAATGAGTAGAACAGACAGTCCATCAGTCTACAGAGAATTGCTTTGAATGGGGATGTTGATTCTACTCGTTTTGATTCTATGCTTCACCCACACAGCCAGACTAATGCTAGCACAGTGAGGAACTCATATCACACAGTCTTCTGCTGCCAATCTACACCAGAGAATCATTTGACCGATGAAGAGATCATTAAGAGGCTTTTATGTCACTTTCAGAAGTTTAGAATGGTATTTTTCAAACTGTCTTTACAATTTCTAAGAGATTAAAGGAAGCATGATTATAGATTTAGAAATTGACATATCTTGGATTATTCTCTGGAAAGATGTTACATTTTATTCACTATTTCATTTTTATTCTATATTCAGTTTATTCATTATTATTCTCATGACAGAACAGAGTAGCCTATAAAGGAAAACCCTTCATATGAAAAGCATGAAACCATTTCCTTTCATCAGTTCATAGAATTGCATGTTCCAAGGTCAACGTTAAAAGTTACAGCTTTCAACAAATCCAATTGCAGAACTTCTATTGATCTACTATTCACACTCTGATTGTCATGGCCTGAGGCAAATAAAGCAGCCCAAGACTGGCAATGGTGGAGAACTTTAGTACAGGTCTTATGTTCAAATGTTCTATATGATTTCAGAAGCTACATGTCCTGGCTAGTTCTCCTAGCTAAAATAGTAATATCCTAA
>NC_052326.1:24561081-24566081 GCF_016432855.1 Salvelinus namaycush
GTTGTGTGTAGGGGGAGTGTAGTGTGTAAGGGGGAGTGTTGTGTGTAGGGGGAGTGTTGTGTGTAGGGGGAGTGTTGTGTGTAGGGGGAGTGTAGTGTGTAAGGGGGAGTGTTGTGTGTAGGGGGGAGTGTTGTGTGTAGGGGGAGTGTTGTGTGTAGGGGGAGTGTAGTGTGTAAGGGGGAGTGTTGTGTGTAGGGGGAGTGTTGTGTGTAGGGGGGAGTGTTGTGTGTAGGGGGGAGTGTAGTGTGTAGGGGGAGTGTTGTGTGTAGGGTGAGTGTAGTGTGTAAGGGGGAGTGTTGTGTGTAGGGGGAGTGTTGTGTGTAAGGGGGAGTGTAGTGTGTAAGGGGGAGTGTTGTGTGTAGGGGGAGTGTAGTGTGTAAGGGGGAGTGTAGTGTGTAGGGGGAGTGTTGTGTGTAGGGGGAGTGTAGTGTGTAAGGGGGAGTGTTGTTTGTAAGTGGGAGTGTAGTGTGTAGGGGGAGTGTTGTGTGTAGGGGGAGTGTAGTGTGTAAGGGGAGTGTAGTGTGTAAGGGGAGTGTAGTGTGTAGGGGGAGTGTTGTGTGTAGGGGGAGTGTAGTGTATAAGGGGGAGTGTAGTGTGTAGGGGGGAGTGTTGTGTGTAAGGGGGAGTGTAGTGTGTAAGGGGGAGTGTTGTGTGTAAGGGGGAGTGTTGTGTGTAAGGGGGAGTGTAGTGTGTAAGGAGGAGTGTTGTGTGTAGGGGAGTGTAGTGTGTAGGGGAGTGTGTAGGGGGAGTGTAGTGTGTAGGGGGAGTGTGTAGGGGAGTGTAGTGTGTAGGGGAGTGTGTAGGGGTAGTGTAGTGTGTACGGGGAGTGTAGTGTGTAGGGGGGAGTGTAGTGTGTAGGGGAGTGGATAGTGTGCAGATGGATGGTAGTGTGTAAATGAGAGAGAAAGTGAACTCTCTGAAATAGGTGAGGGATTTTGAAATATATATATTTTTATATAACCTTTATTTAACTAGGCAAGTCAGTTTAAGAACAAATTCTTATTTACAATGACGGCCTACACAAGCCAAACCCAGACACTTCTGGGCCAATTGTGTGCCGCCCTATGGGACTCCCAATCACGGCCGGTTATGATACATTCTGGATTTGAACCAGGGTGTCTGTAGTGACGCCTCTAGCACTGAGATGCAGTGCCTTAGACCGGTGTACCACTCGGGAGCCCAAAATAACCATGCTCAGATATGAAAGGGGGTAAATGACAGAGTAGTGGCCCAGAGTAGGTTGTGCGTGCATGTGTGTGTTTGTTTTCAGAGAGATAGAGGGATGAATCAGATACAGGAAGTCAAAACAGCGGAACAGAGGATCATCATCATTGCTTGATTACAGAGCAGGCAGCTAAAGTGTGAGCGTGTGTGGCAACAAAGACACAACACACTGGCAACACTAATACAACACACTGGCAACACTGACACAACACACTGGCAACACTGACAACACACTGGCAACATTGGCACAACACACTGGCAACACTAATACAACACACTGGCAACAAAGACACAACACCTGCAACACTGACACAACACACTGGCAACACTGACACAACACACTGGCAACACTGACACAACACACTGGCAACACTGACACAACACACTGGCAACACTGACAACACACTGGCAACAAAGACACAACACACTGGCAACACTGACACAACACACTGGCAACACTGACACAACACACTGGCAACACTAATACAACACACTGGCAACAAAGACACAACACACTGGCAACACTGACACAACACACTGGCAACACTGACACAACACACTGGCAACACTAATACAACACACTGGCAACAAAGACACAACACACTGGCAACACTGACAACACACTGGCAACAAAGACACAACACACTGGCAACACTGACACAACACACTGGCAACACTAATACAACACACTGGCAACACCAATACAACACACTGGCAACACTGACACAACACACTGGCAACACTGACACAACACACTGGCAACACTAATACAACACACTGGCAACACTAATACAACACACTGGCAACACTGACACAACACACTGGCAACACTAATACAACACACTGGCAACACTAATACAACACACTGGCAACACTGACAACACTGACACAACACACTGGCAACACTGACACAACACACTGGCAACAAAGACACAACACACTGGCAACAAAGACACAACACACTGGCAACACACTGGCAACACACTGGCAACAAAGACACAACACACTGGCAACAAAGACACAACACACTGGCAACAAAGACACAACACACTGGCAACAAAGACACAACACACTGGCAACAAAGACACAACACACTGGCAACAAAGACACAACACACTGGCAACAAAGACACAACACACTGGCAACACACTGCCAACAAAGACACAACACACTGACAACAAAGACACAACACACTGACAACAAAGACACAACACACTGGCAACACACTGGCAACAAAGACACAACACACTGGCAACACACTGCCAACAAAGACACAACACACTGGCAACAAAGACACAACACACTGACAACAAAGACACAACACACTGGCAACACACTGGCAACAAAGACACAACACACTGGCAACAAAGACACAACACACTGGCAACACACTGGCAACACACTGGCAACACACTGGCAACACACTGGCAACAAAGACACAACACACTGGCAACAAAGACACAACACACTGGCAACACACTGCCAACAAAGACACAACACACTGGCAACAAAGACACAACACACTGGCAACAAAGACACAACACACTGGCAACACACTGGCAACAAAGACACAACACACTGGCAACAAAGACACAACACACTGGCAACACACTAGCAACAAAGACACAACACACTGGCAACAAAGACACAACACACTGGCAACACACTGGCAACAAAGACACAACACACTGGCAACAAAGACACAACACACTGGCAAACAAAGACACAACACACTGGCAACACACTGCCAACAAAGACACAACACACTGGCAACAAAGACACAACACACTGGCAACACACTGCCAACAAAGACACAACACACTGGCAACAAAGGCACAACACACTGGCAACACACTGCCAACAAAGACACAACACACTGGCAACACACTGCCAACAAAGACACAACATACAGGCAACACTGACACAACACACTGGCAACACTGACACAACACACTGCCAACACTGACACAACACACTGGCAACAAAGACACAACACACTGGCAACACTGACACAACACACTGGCAACACACTGCCAACAAAGACACAACACACTGACAACAAAGAAACAAAATGCAGACACAATATGAAGACATCATGGAGAGAACACACTGCCAACACAAATATATACAGACGCTTACTGACAGTTGTGGTTGCTTTGTGTGATGTATTGTTGTCTCTACCTTCTTGACCTTTGTGCTGTTGACTTTGGCCAATAATGTTTGTACAATGTTTTGTGCTGCTACCATGTTGTGTTGCTACCATGTTGTTGTCATGTTGTGTTGCTACCATGCTGTGTTGTCATGTGTTGCTGCCTTGTTATGTTGTTGTCTTAGGTCTCTCTTTATGTAGTGTTGTATCTCTCTTGTTGTGATGTGTGTTTTGTCCTATATTTATGTTGTTTTAATTTTTTTAATCCAGGCCCCCGTCCCCACAGGAGGGCTTTTGCCTTTTGGTAGGCCGTCATTGTAAATAAGACTTAACTGACTTGCCTAGTTAAATAACTAAAAACAAATACACTGAGTGTACAAAACATTAGGAACACCTGCTCTTTCCATAACACAGACTGACCAGGTGAATCCAGGTGAAAGCTATGATCTCTTATTGATGTCACCTGTTAAATCCACTTCAATCAGTGTAGATGAAATGGAGGAGACAGGTTAAGAAAAATGTTGAAGCCTTGAGACAATTGAGACATGGATTGTGTATGTATGCCATTGAGGGTGAATGGGCAAGACAAAATATTTAAGTACCTTTGAATCTTTGAAAATGTTGATTGTTGCGTTTATATTTTTGTTCAGTGTATGTACAATCACATGCTGGAGATATAAAAATATGGGCCAAAAATGAGTGTATGAACATGGAATATGTGTTTTTAGTGTTGGACTAAAATCAGGACCAGTGACCTTAGACACTCTGTAGGAGACACACACTCCAATGAAGGAGACACACACTCCACTGAAGGAGACACACAAACACACTGAAGGAGACATACACACACTGAAAGAGACACACACAAGCTGTAGGACACACCCATTGTAGGAGACACACATTGTAGGATAGCGTGACTGGAGAGAGGGAGAAGGCCCAATTATGTGCCTCCCCCCTACTCCCCCACTCTCCTGTTAATTTTATGCATGACGTGTGCAACCCTGCAATGCTGCTGCCAGCACGACACACAGAGCTGCTCAGGATGATTGCAATTAAAGGGACTCTCTCCCTCCTTCCCTTCCACCTCCTCTCTTCCCCTCATCACTTCCACCTCCTCTCTTCCCTCCATCCCTTCCACCTCCTCTCTTCCCTTCCACCTCCTGTCTTCCCCTCATCCCTTGGTTCATTGTGCGGTGGTTGAGAAGGATCGCCACTGGACTGGAGTGGTCTTAATCAGAGAGGAGTTCTACAAATACTCTCTATACCCCCTTCTCTCTCTCCTCCATTCTCTCTTCCCCCTCCCCCACTCTCTCCCTTTATCGTTTTTCTCTCTAAGAAGGAGTTGTCATAGCGGTCAGTGTTCTGACCTTCAGGTGCTGTTCATGTGTTAATGATAAGAGAGGAACAGAACATAGGGCTCCACTGGTTTGATGACAGAGAAAAGAAAAGTGCTGAATTCAATCAGGTCATATTAGAATAGAATAGAATACTTTATCGTCCATTAAAACTGGTTAGTATTGTATGGATATCCTTGCAGAGTATACAGTATATTGGTAGTGTATACAGTGCTTGTGTTATTGGAACAATGTAGGAGGTTGTCTGTTAGTTCCTACACTGAAACCAACCT
>NC_052326.1:24571081-24796081 GCF_016432855.1 Salvelinus namaycush
ATTTTTTCTCATCTTGCTCTAGCTAGCATTAGTTGTTGATCTTGTTGATGTGCATAGGCAACCGAGGGACTCCCGTGGTATTTACATACTTGCAGAAATCCATTCAAGTGTATTTTGTGGTTTTGGCGAATGCTTTCTAATGATCTAAAGTCACGCAGCTGGGACTGCCTGTAAACACACAGTCCAGTTCAAAGTGAATGATATGTATATTGTATTTCTGATTGGCTATGGCGCACCGGTCTGTGTAAATTCCTGGACAAGACTGAGAAGTCTTTATTAGGTTTTTAGTTACTCCAGTTTCTATTAATTGTCCAAAAGCATGGCAGCTTTCCCACTCTATATTGATATATAATGTTTTACAAATGCCTTACTATACGTCATTCCCAAACATTCTATGAAAGTTCGAAAATGAGAAAATGACCATATCTAAGTGCTCGCTTGTCAGAAAATGTAAAACAAATCAAAAAAGGCATCATATTCTTCCTAGGGGTTTATATGGACATATTTTAAGAAGATTTCATGTTGCTAAAACGCTGTCAGTTCCACTTTAATTGAACATGAGTGGGGTAAAGCACTTGGGAAGAATTGTCTTGTTTCTATGAGGATCTCAAGAAAACACCATAGAATCAATAAGAATGTAAGAATAAATATTAAAATAAAAGTAAAGAAATATATACAGTACCAGTCAGAAGTTTGGACACACCTACTCATTCCAGGGTTTTTCTTTATTTTGACTATTTTCTACATTGTAGATGTCTTCACTATTATTCTACATGTAGAAAAGAGTAAAAAATTAAGAAAAACACTGGAATGAGTAGGTGTGTCCAAACTTTTGACTGGTACTGTATATATTACCAGTAGTTATATTACCAGTAGTCCTGCTACCAGTCACCTTACAGCCCTGTTTACATGTATATATTACCAAAAAGTGTCATGTTTACTGTTAATTTCTGATTGTTTATTTCACCTTTGTTTATTATCTATTTCACTTGCTTTGGCAATGTTAACATCTTTATTATGCCAATAAAGCCCTTTGAATTGCATTAAATTGAGAGAGGAAGAGAGAGATAGAGGAAGGGAGAGAGAGAGACAGAGATAGAGGAAGGGAAAGAGACAGAGATAGAGAGATAGATAGAGGAAGGGAAAGACACAGAGATAGAGGAAGGGAGAGAGAGACAGAGATAGATAGAGGAAGGGAAAGAGACAGAGGGAGATAGAGGAAGGGAGAGAGAGACAGAGATAGAGGAAGGGAGAGAGCGAGCGAGCCTATGGAAAGATTTCTCATTGTAAAGACTGCTTGAAAGGATCTTAAGTGCTCTGCTGCCTTATGCAAATTGTCCCTCCAATATCTGACACACCAACCTCCGATTGCTGACCAATTAATGACCTTAAGGCTTGTCATGTGACACATCAGCAGCATAATTTACATATGACAGATCTCCTAGTGTGCCAGCCGTGTGTGTGTGTGTGTGTGTGAGAGAGAGAGAGAGAGAGAGAGATAGAGAGAGAGAGAGAGTGTGTGTGAGAGTGTGAGAGAGAGAGTGTGTGAGTGTGTGAGTGTGACAGGTTCCCTGGTGCGTGCCAGTAGAGCTCATTACTGTGGTAACCCGAATAATTATGGGAAAGACTGTGTCGGACTAGGGATGTCACTATAGCGAAGTCAAAATGTCACAGGGTGGCTGTTTTCTGTCGATGTACAGTATGTATGTGTTTTCGATGTGTATGTATATAGAGAAAGGGTGTGTTATCAGACACATTAAATGCTCTTTTGGCGCTGTGTGTGTGTGTTCTGTGTGTCTTTCTCTTGCAGCCACAGTTAGAGCTGAGATGATACTCCATAACCCTGTGTTATCTCCCATCTACCTTTCTGTTTCTCTCTGCTCTCCATCCCTATCTCTCTCTGACTCTCCCTCCATCTCTCCCTCCATACTGCGATATAACAGTGTTATTAGTGCGGCTCCACCAGTTCTCGTTAAGACATTAATTGAAAAAGTGTAATTAATCTTGAGAGGTGGAGAGACTGGACCCGAGAGAGAGCGAGATCATTATAACACTGTACATAGCCATAATATGACATTTGAAATGTGTGTATTCCTTTGAAACTTGTGAGTGTAATGTTAACTGTTCATTTTTTATTGTTTATTTCACTTTGTTTATTATCTATTTCATTTGCTTTGGCAATGTAAACATATGTTTCCCATGCCAATAAAGCCCTTTGAATTGAATTGAATTGAGAGAGAGAGCGAGAGAGAGCGAGAGAGAGAGAGAGAGAGAGAGCGAGAGAGAGAGAGAGCGAGAGAGAGAGAGAGCGAGAGCGAGAGAGAGAGAGAGAGAGAGCGAGAGAGAGCTTCTCTGGTCTGCATTGTGACCCAATACTGCCCCCTGTTGTTGCACCTTAAAACATTTTCAAAGCGTTTCACTTAACTATGACACAGAAAGAAAGAGAGAGAAGAGGAAGTGACGATAGAGAGACTATCTGTAATGGTTAGGGACAGGAGTTTTACCTTACCATGTGACTCAGGGCCCTGTGGTTTTCCTGGTCAGGAAAAACTCCTTGCCCTGCTGATATGTGTTTGTAGAATGTCATTTTATGATGGATGTTATTTTAACCCTGTGATCAACTCATTAGTAATGTTGTACTCGTACAGCCACAAGCAGCTTAATTCAAATGAATTGAGGGTCAGTGTGAAGGACAATCAGAGATAGGAGGTGGGACACACTGGGTATGTGTAGTACATTTATAGATCAAATCTACAAAGATCATTTGCTTTTGCCCTTTTGGTTGTGTGCAATATTTCAATTGGTTGGCCATGTAATAACCTTATCTCTTGTACAGGAGAGAACACCCCGGGGATGTAAGTTCTACATACTGGTTGTAGTTAAAATGTGTGTCTTTCCTTACCTCTGATTTAAATACATAGGTCTTGACTCCCAGCAGTCTGGAGAACTATTGAGAGAGGTGTTGTACCCCCTGTAGAGAGAGGGAGAGAGCGATGGAGCAAGGGAGTGAGAGAGGAGGAGAAGGCCTACTCTATTATTATAATCTTCAGTTCTGGCTGTATGACCTTTCCTGAATGATTGTTTCTCATTTATGAGTGTGAGGTGTGATTTACCCAGTGGTTTGATCTCTCTCACCTGACCTTTGTAAATTGGCTGTTAAGCAGATCGGGACTCGACCCACCTGCCCCTTACTTGACCGCCAACACACACGCACGCGTACCTACACCCAGGTGTGCGGACACACTCATGCAGGCACAAATGTATGGGATTCCTAATACCGTTTATTTTTAATAAGCAAAATTCTTCTCCCAAACATACCTCCCAGGTAAAACATTTGACCATAAGAAATGTGTCATTATAAAGCGAAGACAGCCACTCACAGCCAAGCTGCCATTTTGTATTCAAGATTCTAAGAAATACATTTGCTATATGATGATTTGATAACAGCTTTACTGCATTGAATTGGTGATATGAAATTCCATAATAAGATATTGTAAACTGATCTGCTTAATAGTATGTATATAATAATATATATATAGATTCATGGTGAAATTTTCCTTCATGATTATTACCTTTCTTTGCTTTGTTAATGAATCTGGGAGATGAATGAAAGAAATGTCATTTTTTCCCTGTGACTCCTAAGCAGAGCATTAGAGCGCCCAGCTTGAGGTCCTGTATAACAGTAGAAAAAGGGGCTGAATTAATTTAGCCTAGCCAGGCTTCTAATTAACCACTGAATTATACACCCACACTGCTGCACACGAGAAAGAGCTAAACTATTGTTTAACAGATATATATTCGCTATCATTCTTTTTCTCCATCTGTCTCTCTCTTTCGCCTTCTTTTCATCCATTTCCACCCGCTGTCTGCCTTCCATCCATTCTTTCACACTTCTCTGGTATCTCACTCTCTCTCTGCCCTCCCTTCCTTCCTGTCCTCCTCTCTCTCTTTTTCTCCCTCAGGCCTTGCAGTCCATAGCGCTGTGTCTCCGTAGTGTCCCATTGTTCAGTAAAGCCGTGAGATTAATAAAGACCATTTCCAGGATTAAAAGGGATGATTTCATTAGGACTAACCAGTCAGGTTTCATTTTGGGGATTATATTGTGCAGATAATGGGCCTGGAATATTCTAAGGCATCTCATTAATATCTAATAGCAGGGAAATGTAGTTTGTGGGGACCCTCTTTCTGATTACTAAGCAAATGTATACTTTTCTCTGTAAACCCTAAATGGGTATTTGAACACTGTTTCTGGGCAGGTCTTAGTGGTTCTGTGGTTCCCACTCATAGGCCAGGCCTCCCAATGTAAAGATATGGTGTATTGGCTGAGCAGGAGACCTTGTAGGCCTATTGTACATATAGGCACATTTAGCATACATACACTCATCCTCGAATACACATACCTTGGTCTCACTGTATAAGGCTGTTCTGATGTCGTCTAAACATGTTTCCTTCCCTTGTCTCCTCTCCATCTACCCTATTGAGATGCACCTTTGTTCTGGCTTAGTCTCTCCTAGTCCCCATAGAGTTGTGGTCGATCGCTCCAAGGCATTCCTAGTCAATCACCAAACATTTCTGTTAAAAACCCAATGTTAAAGCCTTGCATTTAAAAAAAAAAGTTAATTCCATTCCCGCTGTTGGCGGTAGGTGCACTTTATTCTGCAACTCTAGCGCTGGGAAGGCAAAGTGTTCCCATTTTAAAACAATTAATGTGTCCGAAGGTAGAACTCTGCCTACCCAGCAGGTCCAGAGAGCAAATCAAGTGCACCTATAGGCTTACCGCTGGCCAATCAGATAGCTCCGATCACTGTGTCTGCACAGTTTCCTCGAGCCACAGACTGTAAAAAAAAAGCATTGAACGCACAGCAAAGTTGATACTGTGAGATTTCAAATCTCTTAAAACCATGACTAGAGAGAGACTCAATGAATACAGCAAAGAGCTGCTGTTTTTATGTATGTTTAGGCCTAAGTTGTTATTTAGCACTATCAACACTTTATTCAAAATGTTATAAGCCATAAAATACACGTTCTCCCTACTTCCACTCATGCTACAACCAGCACTGCAGATGCAATGAATGACTATAGGAAAGTGTTCCATAGGCTTGCGTTATTATTAGCGGTTCACCGCTGCTCCCTCCCTCCCCTGATTGGTTAATGTTGCATAGGCTTATGTTTTTTAAGTCATGTTTATAACAATCTGAGCGGTAGATCTCGGCTTGCATCTGAACTCAAAGTGATCTTAACTCCGAAAAGGTTGGTGCCCACTGCCAGAAGGATGTCTCCTGGGGTACATCTCAATAGTCTAAACATGTTTCCGCCCCTCTTCTCTTTTCCTTCATGTGTCCTATTGAGATGCCCCCTCGGCCTCTCCTCCCAGTGGAGGCTGTTTTATGGGAGGGTCCTGTTTGTCGTCTGTCTGTCACAATGCCCCACAGCACACTGATGAAATGTGGACAACGGAGAGCAAGGTGGGCACAAGGGGAGCCTGCTGACTTAATGAGCCAATTTCTCAGATAATAAGATTGGTGGATATGCTAATATTTCTACCTTAAGGAGATAATTATGATGTAGAAGATAGAACATTTTATCTTAAAGCGACAGTGCACCGGTCCCAAACCTATCGCTGTCTCGAGCTGTTATTTGAGGGGATAGGGATGGGAAGGGGATAGGAGGGGAGTGTGTGCTGTGCGATGTGCTATGTGCATGCTATGGAACAACAATGCCTTGATGTTTTTTAGTGTGTCCTGTGTTTTTTGGCGATGGCTTTGATCATGTGGAGTGTCTGACACAAGGAGGAGAGGCAGGGGACTTTTTGCCTTCATAAATATTTATCTCCTTACCAGAGGCAAAAATCAGAGAAATTTAAATCAATTGATCTCTATCGTTAACTGACCCAAAAGTATACTCTTAAAAATGTACAACAAAAATATTGCTCTCTTTCTTGGAGTTACACACGTCAACTTTTTCTTTCCTCAGGGTTGTGCTGTTACTTATATAGCACTATTTCATAGTCCACTATTCACCTGGCATTTACTTTAGCACTACATGACAAACTGATCATTTTGAATACAATATTATTATGTAGTGTCATGTAATTACCAATTGTGTCAAATTATTTTATTGATATTTGAATATTACCACAATTAAACCTGCAACTAAGAAAACCCTCTGTTTGCACTGTGGAGTGTTCAATCAGTTTGAAAGCATCCTTAATGCAGGCCTTGTGTTGACACCCACTAACAGGGGCAGGACCAGAGAGAGCCTGGGTTGATGTGGGGGGTGAGGAGTTAATGTTGGGCTGTTGATCTGCTACCATGAACCCTGTGTTACTGGTCTTAGCCACCTCTTCTCTCTCTCTCTCTCTCCTCCCTCCTTGTCTCTGCCCTGTGCTGAACCTCTCTAATTAAGCACATAACGAGCTCCATCATGTAATTAAGAGCTCAGCTGGGCCAGAAAACACGCGAGAGAACAGGAGAGGATACACAGCCAGAGCCTAACAGCTTGGAGACAGAATTTACTAGTCATATTGGAAAAGATGCCAAATAGAAAACAGTTGTACTTAATGCAGTACTTTATTGTCCATCTGTTACAATGGACATGCATATTTTTGCTCTGCTTCCAACCAACACAGGAACACACCTCAATTGACAGGTGCAGTGCAGCTGGTACTTCAAAGCTAAAATAGGGTGGGACTGTCTTCATAAAACACTCTACAAGACACACACACACAGGCAAACACACCACAATCTGTGTCTCCACTCTCTTAGAGGGGTGTCTCAGCTGTGACAGTTATCCCCCAGGTGGTTTGTGCTGCAGCAACATTTTATTGTCTTTGTTCCTAAAAGGTGCAAAGTAAGAGTGACAGTGCAATGGCCTCTTCAGTGCACGCACATCTCTTTAGCATACTGATGGATGTGTGTGGTTCCCTCTCCGCAAGCGTTGCCTTTTGTGCCTCCCGTCCTGTCGAGCGACGCTTAATATAATTCATGTATATTTAAGGATCACTGCATCCTATTATGTACAATAAACTGGCTGCTTTATCCTTGACAGCACCTGGCGAGGCGAGGGGGCCAATCTGACAAACACACCCTTTCAAAATCTAATTTATTTAGTTAGAGTCGCTTTCAAAGACACTCGTGTAAACTATCATGTTTCCACTGTGATGTGAATACAGACAGGGAGTAATGGAATTAATTTCATATTCACAGGCAGCAGGCACACCACCCGGCCCTCTTACAAGGGCTCTATCAGTAAATTGTCAACAGCCGCGTCCCAACATTACAATGCAAACAAGGTTCGTTTTCAAACAGCTGATTTGAATAAGCTCAACAAGGAAACATATCAGGAGGACCTGCTTCAATGGCCTTTGTGTTCCTGCCAGGAGGGAGGGAGCGACGGAGGGAGGGAGAGATTGAGAGAGCGAGGCATGGAGAGGAGATGAGAGCGGGAGAGGAGGTGCGGCGTCACTTTCGGAGGTGATGGTTGGCTGATAGTGCCAAGAGGAAGGAGGAATGGCAGTTAATTTGAATACGGCACCTCCAGCACAATTATTACGATTATCGTCGCCAAATCAAGGAAATAAATTACAAGAGGGACTCCAAAAATCCAGAGCTTTTGTGCCATAGCATATAGGCCCAGTGGGAGGGAGGGGAGAACGGACTCTACCTAATTATCAGGTGTAGAGAGAGTGGAAGAATGTGACCGTGGATACTCTTCACTTTCTCATCCCCTCTCTCTCCCGCACTCTCCCACTTTCCCCCTCTCCCTGCCCTGTGTAATTTGAGTGCCAGCGGGAGGTAATTTAGTTGCTGTCAATGGCCGCAAGGCTGGAGGCAGGGAAGGGGACAGGAGGAGAGGAGTGGTGAGAGGAGAGGAGGGAAAGAGAGAGGGGGGAAGTGGAGAAACTTTCTGTCTCTTGTGAGACTTTCCACTGTGACTCAATCCCACACCCCAAACTCACCATGACCACACATAATCACCATGATGACAATGACACACTAGATAAGCAGGCTGACTGTGACCAAAGAACACCAACCGCCCTGTGACCTGCCATTTAGCCATTTGGACCTCTGGTAACCTCTTCAGCTTTGACCCCACAGAACCCTCTTTATCAGGGTCAGCTGCCATGGACAAAAATAAGTGATGACAGCTTCCTGTGAGTCATGGTGGGCAGGAAGTCTTAGGCTCACACTGGCTTAGCCTGGAACACACACAGGTCATTGGTCAACTTTGTGTGTGTGTGTGTTCTTGGTCTCTGTACAGGAAAGAGTGTGATGAACACACAGCTGCATGGTATCAAAGTTGAACCTGCATCCTGCTCTGGCCTAAAAAACATGTTTAGGTGACATCTTCTGTCTCATAACTGAAATACACACATCCATGTATTAATCATAATACTTCCATTTCTTCCTCACTAAACCTCTCTTTTTATGATGTCCAGGATATGGCAGCAATCATGAATGTGGATCTAAAGTAAACAGTCCATCTACATGGTGCAATGGAGAGCTGCAGTATTCCAACATCCTTTCTGCTTAGTTATCTTCCTGTGTATTTAAATGTTACTGTTGTGTTGGGTAAGATGCGGTGCTTCCTGCTCTGTGAGAGCTGCTGCTTAATGGACTGCTGAGGATGTCTACTTTTATGTCATGGGGCATGAGAAACAAAAAGCCCATTCAGACAGATGGAACTGAACAATCAAGACTATTACTGTAGATTTCATAATCACACTGCACGCTTCACTGCTAACGAGGCCTGCTGCCTACTTATCTCCTTCCCACTCCCCCCCTCTTTCCCCCCTCTCCTCCTCTTTTCTCATTTCTGAGGACCACTCAGTGTTCTTTTAGAGGCACACCTCCCATCTCCCTCTCCCCTCATCCTCCCAACCTCTCTCCCTATTCCATCTCTATCGCCATCCATCCATTCATTCCCCTTTTCTTTTCCTCCCTCTATCCCTCCATCCTCCCGTTCCTCTCTCCTTACCCCATAGTGTTTTCCCATCCCAACGTTTACCCATAGCTCTTCCTTCCTTCCTTCCTTCCTTCCTTCCTTCCTTCCTTCCTTCCTTCCTTCCTTCCTTCCTTCCTTCCTTCCTTCCTTCCTTCCTTCCTTCCTTCCTTCCTTCCTTCCTTCCTTCCTTCCTTCCTTCCTTCCTTCCTTCCTTCCTATGGCAGTGTGATTCATGCTGCTGGGGGCTCCTATCTCCCAGGAGAAATTAACAGTCATTTTAATCTTGCCGACGACTTCAATTCATTACCAGGCCCATCTTTCGTCCATCTCTCTCTCCTTCTATCTCACGCATCTCACTCTCAGGTGTCAAACGTCACTTAACATCCCTGCCAATCACACAGATTCAGAGGAGAGCTGAAGGAAATAGAGAGAGTTAGAGACAGAGAAAGACCATACACATATACCTCCGTTCTCTACCACTACATCCACTTTCCTCCTCCTCATCCCCTTGTTATTCCTTCTACCTTCATTATTTTCTCTTAATCCCCCATTAATCCCAACTGCTTTTGACTCCATCACTCTTTCACCCCATCCTCCTGTTCTACCACTCCTTCCCTCGCTTCACTAATTCCCCTCTTCTTTTGGCCTTGTCTACAGTAGCTATATGTCTGCCATGGAGATTGAGTGTAACACAGAAGGGTGCCATAACTGTTCTGTGCAATCAAATACTAACAAAATGGCCGCCACTGGTAATTTCAAACACCACTAAAATGGCAGCAGATTTCTACTGAGTGATGAATGATGGACAGTCACAGTCTCTTTATTCCTTCCCCACCCTCCTCCGTCTGTTTCTAATTAAGCACACATAATCGGCCAAGCCCTTGACCTGACCTGACCCCCTCCCCCCTCTCTCTCTCTCTCTCTCTCTCTCTCTCTCTCTCTCTCTCTCTCTCTCTCTCTCTCTCTCTCTCTCTCTCTCTCTCTCTCTCTCTCTCTCTCTCTCTCTCTCATTGCGTAATAAAAACATCAGTGATTTTTCTAAAATATTCAGTCAACTGTTTCTCTGTAGATCATCTCCATCCAGTGTGTGAGTGATGGATGTGAGTTGGGTTATTGAGCCCACTGGGTAGAGTGAATTAAAGATGACCATCTTACATTAATGTCATTATTACCCACAAAGACAGGACAGTTTTATGACCAATGTGTAATTACTCTTCTCTTGCATATTTAGATAATCTCTTCCATCATCACACCATCCCAAGTACAGCACTGGCTAGGGCACTGTGTGTGCGTGCGTGTCTGTGTGAGAGTGCGTGCGTGCACGTTTATATTATGCATGTGTGTGTGTCTATGCGAGTGTGTGTGCCTCTGTGTGTCACGGCAGTCATTCCTCCTGGGAGTGGTCTGACTCTATTTACTTTGCTGTTAGTTAGATTGTGCCAGACGGCAACCATTCCGTGCCCTGGCATCCCAGAGTCCCATCGATCACACTATCTCTAACAGTGACAGGACCTCATGTCAGCCATCTTGGCTCATGTGGGTCTGTAATGGACGAGGCGGGTGACAGATGCATGTTTTGGGCGGTGTGTGTATGTCGTAGTGGGAGATAACTCTAACAAGATGATGTCCCATCCCACCCTGCCCCCATCTTCTCCGCTCGTCTTCTCAACCTGATCAGTGGACTGCTATAAGACTGACAGTGTGAGACTGCATTGAAAGAGAGAGAAAGGGGGAGAGAGGTCCAAGCAAGGCAGAGGGATGAATAGATGGAGAGAGAGACAGAGATATCACACTAAGGAGAAGCCCTTACTGACAACACACACCAATTAAAACACAGACACTCAGACCTCCCTCTACCCTCTCTCACCCCCCTTCTCCCCTTCTATCACAGATTCACACCAGGGTTAAGTCCAGGGTGAGAATATTCAGCTGTATGCTTGATAATTATCCCAACACTGTCAGTAATTATAAAGTTTGGATAATCAAAAAGAAAGCTGGGAAAAGCTGCCCAGTGATGCGAGCCTACCAGACAAGCCAAATGCCTTCTATGCTCGCTTCGAGGCAAGCAACACTGAACCACGCATGAGTGCACCAGCAGTTCCGGAAGGCTGTGTGATCTCTCTCTCCGTAGCCGATGTGATTAAGACCTTTAAACAGGTTAACATTCACAAGGCCGTGGGGTCAGACGAATTACCAGGATGCGAACTCAGAGCATGCGCTGACCAGCTGACGGGTATCTTCACTGACATGTTCAACCTCCCACCGACCCGGTCTATAATACCTACAAGTTTCAAGCAGACCACCATAGTCCCTGTGCCCAAGAACACAAAGGCAACCTATCTAAATGACTATCACCCCCGTAGCAATGTTTTGAAAGGCTGGCTCACATCCACACCATCATCGCAGACACCCTGGATCCACTCCAATTTGCATACCATCCCAACAGATGCCACAATCTCTATTGCACTCCACACTGCCCTCTCCGACCTGAACAAATGTGAGAATGCTGTTCATTGACTTCAACACCATAGTGCCTTCCTCATCACTAAGCTCAGGACCCTGTGACTGAACACATCCCTCTGAAACTGGATCCTGAACTTCTTGATGGGTCATCCCCAGGTGATGAAGGTAGGCAACAACATATCCGCCACGCTGACCCTCAACATGGGGGTCCCTCAGGAGTGCGTGTTTAGTCCCCTCATGTACTCCATGTTCACCCACGACACACGACTCCAACGCCATCATTACGTTTGCTGATGACCTGACGATGGTGGACCTAATCACCAACGACCATAATACCGCCTATAGAGAGAAGGTTAATGACCTGGCAGTGTAGTGCCAGGACTACAAGAAACGGAGGGCCAAGCACACCACCATCCACATTGACGGGGCTGTAGAGGAGCAGTTTGAGAGCTTCAAGTTCCTCGGTGTCCACATCACTAAGGAATTAACATGGTCCACATACACCAACACAGCTGTGAAGAAGGCACAACAATGCCTCTTCCCCCTCAGGAGGCTGAAAAGATTTGACATGGACCCTCAAAAAGTTCTACAGCTGCACGAGTGAGAGCATCTTGACTGGCTGCATCACCGCTTGGAATGGCAACTGCTTGGCATCCATAAGAGGATGGTGCGTACGGCCGGGTTCCCTGCCATCCAGGACCTCCATATCAGACGGTGTCAGAGAAAGGCACTAAATATTGTCAAAGTCTCCAGCCACCCAAGTCATAAACTGTTTTCTCTGCTACCACACGGCAAGCAGTACCGGTGCCTGTAACCAACAGGTCCCTGAACAGCTTCTACCCCGAAGCCATAAGACTACTAAAGATTTAACCAAATAGCTACCCGGACTATCTGCATTGATCCTCTTTGCAGTAACTACTTCAACTCACCACATACGCTGCTGCTAATGTTTATTATCTATCCTGTTGCCGAGTCACTTTACCCCTACCTACAGTGCATTCAGAAAGTATTCAGACCCCTTCCATTTTTCCACATTTTGTTACATAACAGCCTTATTCTAAAAACATCCTCATCAATCTACACACAATACTCCATAATGACAAAGTGAAAACAAGTATTTAGACCCTTTGCTATGAGACTTGACATTGAGCTCAGGTGCAACCTGTTTCCATTGATCACCGTTGAGATGTTTCGACAACTTGATTGGAGTCCACCTGTGCTAAATTCAATTGATTGGACATGATTTGAAAAGGCACACATCTGTCTATATAAGGTCCCACAGTTGATAGTGCATGTCATAGCAAAAACCAGGCCATGAGGTTGAATGAATTCTCCGTAGAGCTCCAAGACAGAATTGTGTCAAGGCACAGATCTGGGGAAGGGTACCAAAAAATGTATGCAGCATTGAAGGTCCTCAAGAACACAGTGGGCTCCATCATTCTTAAATGGAAGAAGTTTGGAACCACCAAGACTCTTCCAAGAACTGTCTGCCTGATCAAACTGAGCAATCAAGGGAGAAGGGCCTTGGTCAGGGAGGTGACCAAGAACCTGATGGTCACTCTGACAGAGCTTCAGAGTTCCTCTGTGAAGATGGGAGAACCTTCCAGAAGGATAACCATCTCTGCAGCACTCCACCAATCAGGCCTTTATGGTAGTGGCCAGACAGAAGCCACTCCTCTGTAAAAGGCACATGACAGCCCGCTTGGAGTTTGCCAAAAGGCACATAAAGGGAAGAAGGCTTCGGCACAGTCTCTGAATGTCCTTGAGAGGCCCAGCCAAACTTCTCTGGAGAGACCTGAAAATAGCTGTGCAGCGACGCTCCCCATCCAACCTGAGAGGATCTGCAGAGAAGCGTGGGAGAAACTCCCCAAATACAGGTGTGCCAAGCTTGTAGCGTCATACCCAAGAAGACTCAAGGCTCAAGGCTGTTTTTGCTTTGTCACTGTGGGATATTGTGTGTAGATTGATGAGGGGGGAAAAAACTATTTAATCAATTTTAGAATTAGGCTGTAAAAACTCAAGGGGTCTGAATACTTTCCGAATGCACTGTATATGTACATATCTACCTCAATTGCCTCATGCCCTTGCACATCGACTTGATTTTTCTCTCTGCATTATTGGGAAGGGCCCGTAAGTAAGCATTTCACTGTTAGTCTACACCTGTTGTTTACGAAGCATGTGACAAATACAATTTTATTTGATGTTCTGCTGGAGAGGCTTTCTCTGCCCTGACACCACTTTCTCTTCACACATACACACACACACACGCCTGCATGCATATATACACTATATTCATGGGCTCCAACCTTCCCTCTGTCTTCCTTTCTTCATCTTTCCGTCTCTCCCTCCCTATCTTCTTTTGTAATGTGGTAAATCACAGAAAGCTGTGGGACTAAGCTCTGATCAGGTTATTTCCTTGTCTCGCACACACTGCCCTCTCAGTGGGAGTCCTAAAGCACAGATCAGTGTTTGAATGTCTCGCAGTGATGGAGAGTGGTGTGTGTGTGTGTGCGTGCGTGTAGTACAGAGGGAACATTAATGGCTGTGCTGTGCAGTGGAATACCAAGGTGCATGGTGGTTGACAGGAGGCAGGCTTCATGGTGATTTGATGTAGTACTTTCTGTGGTTAATTAGCCCCGCCAGTTCTTACAGAAACAGACAAAATAAACAACTTGAGTCACTAACGATCAAAGGCACTACACCACGCCTGTCAGGAGGGGAACACACACTCGCACCTGTGGGACAATCACACATACACACACACTTACACCTGTGGGATGCTACTCTACTCGAGCAACACTCTAAAGCTTTGTAAACACTGCAGGCCTTAATGCTTAAATCCCTTTTTCAAATCCGTTTTGGAATCCTGACTGTCCAAACAGCAAGTTACAAGTGACCAAATCAGATTTCTGTGTGTTCAGACAGAAGTAATTTGCTGATGGCTACTCTAGTTGTCATAGTAATGACGGGTGTGTGCACAGTGGTGTAGGCTGATTGGTGGTGATGCTCAGAAGTTATGTAGCAAGCTAAAGTGACAACAATGCCTGCCATGGATGTTTCCCAATTTCTTTGAAAGTTCAAAATTATAGTGTACAGTGCCTTCAAAAAGTATTCATACCCCTTGACTTATTCCACATTTTGTTGTGTTACAGCCTGAATTAAAAATGTATTATATATTTTTTCTCACTCATCTACAAACAATAACCTCTAATGACGAAGTGAAAACATATTTTTAGTAATGTTATCAAATGTATTGAAAATATCAAATTTACATTAGTATTCACACCCCTGAGTCAATATACAGTATGTTAGAATCACTTTTGGCAGCAATTACAGCTGTGAGTCTTTCTGGGTAAGTCTCTAAGAGCTTTGCTTACCTGGATTGTACAATATTTGCACATTATTCTTTTTTAAATTCTTTAAGCTCTGTCATGTTGGTTGTTGATCATTATTAGACAGCCATTTTCAAGTCTTCCCATAGATTTTCAAGCCGATTTAATTCGTATTTCTGTTGAAAAATGTTAAACTATTATTCCGCCATTAATTTCGGTGCGGTCTCGCTTTAACGCACGCTGTATGTCGTAGTAACGTTAATTTTAAAAATCTAACACAGCGGTTGCATTAAGAACTAATGTATCTTTCATTTGCTCTCCAACCTGTATTTTTTAGTCAAGTTTATGATTAGTTATTGATTAGATTAGGTGCCTCTCCCAAGATTTCTCCCGACATTTTGTTTGCAGTTTGGCTACTATTCTCATTGTATAACCACGATTTGTGCCGCTAAATATGCACATTTTCGAACAAACCATATATGTATTGTGTAATATGATGTTATAGGACTGTCATCTGATGAAGTTTTGAGAAGGTTAGTGAAAAATGTAATATATTTTGCTGGTTTATTCGCTATCGCTAACGTGCATGAATCAATGCTGCTGTGTGGTTGGCTATTGTAGTAAGCTAATATAATGCTATATTGTGTTTTCGCTGTAAAACACTTAAAAAATCTGAAATATTGGCTGGATTCACAAGATGTTTGTCTTTCATTTGCTGTACGCTGTGTATTTTTCATAAATGTTTTATGATGAGTATTTAGGTAATTCACTTTGGTCTCTGTAGTTATTCTAGCTGCTTTGGTGAGATTTTGTGATGGTGGCTGCAATGTAAAACTATGATTTATACCTGAAATATGCACATTTTTCAAACAAAACATATGCTATACAATAAATATGTTATCAGACTGTCATCTGATGAAGTTGTTTCTTGGTTAGTGACTATTTATATCTTTATTTGGTCGAATTTGTGATAGCTACCTATGCAGTAAAAAAATGGTGGAGAATTTTTTTTGGGGTCTTTTGCTATCGTGGTTAGCTAATAGAAATACATATTGTGTCTTCCCTGTAAAACATTTTAAAAATCAGAAATGATGGCTGGATTCACAAGATGTGTATCTTTCATCTGGTGTCTTGGACTTGTGATTTCATGATATTTAGATGCTAGTATTTACTTGTGGCGCTATGCTAGGCTATGCTAGTCAGCTTTTTTACTGATGAGGGTGCTCCCGGATCCGGGATGAGTACCAAGTAAAAGTTAAGTCGAAACTGTCACTAGGCTACTCAAAAACATTCAATATAGTCTTGGTAAGCTACTCCAGTGTATATCTGGTCTTGTGTTTTAGGTTATTGTCTTGATGAAAGGTGAATTTGTCTCCCAGTGTCTGTTGGAAAGCAGACTGAACCAGGTTTTCCTCAAGGAATGTGCGTAGCTCTATTCCGTTTATTTTTTCCCAAAAACAACTCCCTAGTCCTTGCCAGTGACAAGCATACCCATAACATGATGCAGCCATTACCATGCTTGAAAATATGAAGAGTGGTACTCAGTGGTGTGTCGTGTTTTCCCCGAACATAACGCTTTGTATTCAGGACAACGTTAATTTCTTTACCACAGTTTTTGTAGTTTTACTTAGTGCCTTATTGCAAACAGGATACATGTTTTGGAATATATGTATTTTGTACAGTGTCATGACGTGCCCTGGGGGAGGATCATAACCCCCTCGCTCTCTCCACAGTTTTTTATGACTTTACGGCAGGTCATAAATACCTGGTAGAACTACTCTCTCTTGGCCAAACTCCTAATCCCCAAAATGGTAGAATTAAACAATATTTATACTTTTGAGAACGTGGGAATGGTCCGTGGACACTTATGGGACAGTTATGACGAGTGTGTTTCATTTGTTGATCTCATGAAGGACAGGAAACACACATAACTATATCTCTTAAAGTGGACATTTCCCAGCCATCAGGTTTACATTAAATATTGTGAAACGTATGTGATTAAACATGAAACTATTTGTGAAAAGATGTAATGTGATGTTAACCTTCTAAATGAGAGTATGGGTTTTTCATATAAAGTGAGCATAGACATTACGTCGGCGTCATGGACTGCCCATGGACCCCCCTTGTATAAAATCCACTCGTGACGCAATTCACACGAGACCACGCAAACCACGGTGTAAGATGAGGTTGCAAATGGTTGAACAACAATACTACCTAATAAAATGTACATGAGACTAGAAAACATGTTGCTGAAGCTACGTGTCTGCTTCATCACCATCCCTGATCCGGGAGCATCCTCATCAGTAAAAAGCTGACTAGCATAGCCTAGCATAGCGCCACAAGTAAATACTAGCATATAAATATCATGAAATCACAAGTCCAATACAGCAAATGAAAGATACACATCTTGTGAATCCAGCCATCATTTCCGATTTTTAAAATGTTTTACAGCGAAAACACAATATGTATTTCTATTAGCTAACCACAATAGCAAAAGACTCAACCGCATATTTTCACAATTTTTTTACCGCATAGGTAGCTATCACAAAACCGACCAAATAGAGATATAATTAGTCACTAACCAAGAAACAACTTCATCAGATAACAGTCTTATAACATGTTATACAATAAATCTATGTTTTATTCGAAAATGTGCATATTTGAGGTATAAATCATAGTTTTACATTGCAGCTACAATCACAAATAGCACCGAAGCAGCCAGAATAATTACAGAGAGCAACGTGAAATACCTAAATACTCATCATAAAACATTTATGAAAAATACATGGTGTACAGCAAATGAAAGATAAACATCTTGTGAATCCAGCCAATATTTGAGAGTGTTTTTTATCCAATAGTAATAATAATATGCATATTGTACGATCTAGAATAGAGTACGAGGCAGTTTAATTTGGGCACGATTTTTTACAAAGTGAAAACAGCGCCCCCATATTGACAAGAAGTTAAAACTACAAGATCGGAGACCATACAGCTGTAGTTTGGCTACACGGCTGGAAATTGTTAAACTCTGAGACTATCGATCACTACAGAATAAGAGCAAATCTTAGACGTATAATTTCTAGTCTGCAGCTATAAATTACATAAGTCTAGAACGAGAATACAGACAACCGCCGAAGTATCTATTCTATGAGAACATTTCTGAATGGTACGTTGAAGTATCCATTCTAACCTACAACCACGAAAGACATTGGCTGCGATCCAAACACTTAAAAGACACACCCTTGTCCACTTACCCTCGCCTTATGCCCTTGGGGGAATCCCCGTCGCCATCTTGGAGTGTGGTCCAAATGAATAGCCAAGCAAGGATAGTTTGCAACGTAAGCCCCTCAGCCCTCGTTTTCAGTCGGCTTTGCGAGTGTACAATTATGTTCACTCTGAGGCCTGAAACTCCCCGTAATTCAATTCGCGACGATTGTACATCCGCTAAGAAAGTCCCTGAAAACTTAAAAACAACATCAATGGAGAAGTCAACATACGGGTGTAAGTAAAAAGGAATGCAAATAAGTTAGACATTTTGCTACTGCGTAAAAAGTAAATATGTTTTTGTTTGGTTATCTTTGGAAATTGTAGAAATAAAACCTTTCCCTTCTTCAGAAGTTACAGCTAGGCAGGCTAACAGTAGTTAGCTAATTAATTCGCTAGCTATCATACAGTACGCATATATTAATAATTGTATATTTAATATAAGTAGACATGCACTCATAATTGAATATAGCGCATATAAAGCACCCACAAGCCACCGGTGGCTGAAAACACAATCATTGCGCATGAATGAGTGACGAATTTCCGGCCAAGGGCGGTCCATTTAAAAATCATTCCTTCGTCCCTCGCCCCTTGCCCTGCAAGCATATACTCATCAGACGTCATGATACGTCATCAGAAGTGTCCGCTTAATTTGAGGGCTGAGGGGATAGGGTGTGTCTTTTAAGTGTTTGGACCGCAGCCATTGTGACTTCTGGGAAAGTTAAACAGAGACTCTGATGAACTCTACAGGACGATCGAGGATTCCAACAGAGAAGACAACAGCGACATACGGGCATAAATATATAAATTGCAAACATTCTCGAATGAGCGGCCGTCCATGTGCAAAGGATTAGCATTTCAATGAATATAATTATAGACTGTGTGTAGTGAATACATTTAGTCTTTCCCGCTCTTTCTCAGTCCCCACCCCTTGTCTACCAAGTCGTCATATCGGCTTAGCCCACTAGGGACTTTTCTATCATTGTTAGTAACCAATATCTACCGTTTGTTTGTGATTTATTTCTGTGATTCTTTAGTTAGATAGTAAATAAATAATTAAACCAATTTGTATGTTGCTGATTCATTATGGAAACTAGGATTCATGCAGATAACCAAGAATTTTAGGCCGTTTGGAATGAGACTAATGAGGTAACAATTAATAATTAATTAATAGAAGACATTGATAAGATATGAAAATATCTGAAGAGTCACTTCGGGAAATAGAGACTCTATCAACATTTTCCCGTGGTGCCCAGACTTCCTAGTTAATTAAAGTTTACAAGATTAGTTTAATCACGTAATAATAATTACACATAGAGAATTGATTTGATAAAATAACAGTCTTCACATTTAATGATAGTAACAGACACGACAATAGGCTTCTTTCTTTTCACTTTGTCATTTAGGTTAGTGTTGTTGATCGATCGTGGATACAGCCATTAAACTCTGTTACTGTTTTAAAGTAACCATTGGCCTCATGGTGAAATCCCTAAGCGGTTTCCTTCCTCTCCGGCAACTGAGTTAGGAAGGACGCCTGTATCTTTGTAGTAACTGGGTGTATTGATACACCATCCAAAGTGTAATTAATGACTTCACCATGCTTAAAGGGATATTCAATGTTTGCTTTTTTTCCCCCCCATCTTCCAATAGGTGCCCTTCTTTGCTAGGCATTGGAAAACCTCCTTGGTCTTTGTGGTTGAATATGTGTTTGAAATTGACTGTTCGACTAGGGAACCTTACAGATAATTTTATGTGGGGTACAGAGATGAGGTAGTCATAAAAACATTATGTTAAACACTATTATTGCACACAGATAGTCCATGCAACTTATTATGTGACTTGTTAAGCACATTTTTACTCCTGAACTTATTTAGGCTTGCCATAACAAAGGGGTTGACATTTCAGCTTTTCATTTTTAATTAATTTGTAAAAATCTCTAAAAACATAGTTACACTTTTACATGATGGGGTATTGTGTGTAGGCTAGTGAAAAAAATCTAAACTACCTACGAAGGTCTTTTGAAATGTGGCTTGAAATATCCGATTCCATGTGCTTTTTGGCTGTTCAGACTTCGTGAAAAAGAATAGATTCGAGTCAAATATGCAAAACAATATGGATTTGAGTCACTTCAAATTGCTAATGTGAACCGGGCTTAAAACACACCAATACTCTTTGTCTGATCACCTAATCAAAAAAAATCAAAAAAATAATAATGGGAGGAGATACATTAGTGGGCCATTGCCGATTCCCTTTGGGGTCGTTGCTTGCGCCAGAATAATTGTTTTGTATAAAAAGAGAAAAGAAACTTCAAAGATATTAGCTAGGTGGATCACTAAATAAATTATTCACTCCAGTGCAATACACAGAGGGGTAGGTTTAGAACATTTCTGACAGACACATTTCAGGAGATTTAAAAACCAAAAAGAAAACATGATGAAAAGCATAATTACTCATTTTTCATATCAAAAGCATATAATACAATCATAATAAACTACATTTCTATACCACAATAGACCTGTGAGTGAAGTAGAACCTTGTTCATCAGGATCATAAAGCGAAACCCCAGCTAAGCCTTGATGGTGGGACGTTCAGTGCTGCGACATCAGTGTAGAAGTAGTAATAAAGCAAATTTGGAAAATTACACCCTATTCCCCTTTAAGTGCATTTCTTTTGACCAGAGCTCCATAGGCCTCTGTAGGACTCGGGTCAAAACTAGCACAGTATACGGGGGAATATGGTGTCATTTGAGACGCAGTTATAGTTTTAATTCCAATAAAGAGAAAAGGCAAGGTCATACGGTGAACTACCCCCCCACCCCCCATTATATGATCACAAAGACAGGCTGGGAGAGTGCATAATATCCTCATAGCTATTTTTACCCTCAAATTAAAATCTATGACATGTTGAAATGACTGCAGTGTGCAAGAGGGGTATTCAAACTAGACACTAATGACTCTTATTAATGGCCTGAATGAAGTCTTGACAGGTCGTGTGTCATTTGTCGAGCAATGCTCCACTGGCATAATGGCTAATGTAAGTGGGTATAATTATATATATTATACCCTATCTTATGGTATTTTGGCAGGACTATGAAGGAACTAGGCAGTTAGGAGAAGAGTGAAAGCGCTGAGAGAGAGAGAGTGAAAGCGCTGGAGAGAGATAGAGAGAGAGCAAAAACTTTATTACATTTACATAAGTATTCAGACCCTTTACTCAGTACTTTGTTGAAGGTCCTTGGGCAGCGCTTACAGCCTTAAAGTCTTCTTGGGTATGACACTACAAGCTTGGTACATCTGTATTTGGGGAGTTTCTCCCATTCTTCTCTGCAGATCCTCTCAAGCTCTGTCAGGTTGGATGGGGAGCGTTGCTGCACAGCCATTTTCAGGTCTCTCCAGAGATGTTTGATTGGGTTCAAGGCTGGGCTCTGACTGGGCCACTCAAGAACATTCAGAGACTTGTCCCAAAGCCACTCCTGCGTTGTCTTGGCTGTGTGTTTAGGGTTTTTATCCTGTTGGAAGGTGAACCATCCCCCAGTCTGAGGTCCTGAGCGCTCTGGAGCAGGTTTTGCTCAAGAATCTCTCTGTACTTTACTCTGTTAATCTTTCCCTCGATCCTGACTAGTCTCCCAGTCCCTGCCGCTGATAAACATCCCCACAGCATGATGCTGCTGCCACCATAGGGATGGTGACAGGTTTCCCCCGGATCTGACGTTTGTCATTCAAGACAAAGAGTTCAATCTTGGTTTCATCAGACCAGAGAATCTTGTTTCTCATGGTCTGAGAGTCCTTTTGGTGCCATTTGGCAAACTCCAAGCGGGATGTCATGTGGCTTTTACTGAGGAGTGGCTTCTGTCTGGCCACTCTACCATAAAGGCCTGATTGGTGAAGTGCTGCAGAAATGGTTGTCCTTCTGGAAGGGTCTCCCATCTCCACAGAGGGACTCTGAAGCTCTATCAGAGTGACCATCGGGTTCTTGGTCACCTCCCTGACCAAGGCCCTTCTCCCCCGATAGGTCAGTTTGGCCAGGCGGCCAGCTCTAGGAAAAGTATTTGTGGTTCCAAACTTCTTCCATTTAAGAATGATGGAGGCTATTGTGTTCTTGGTAACCTTCAATGTTGCAGAAATGTTTTGGTACCCTTCCCCAGATCTGTGCCTCGACACAGTCCTGTATTGGAGCTCTATGGACAATTCCTTCAACCTCATGGCATGGTTTTTGCTCTGACATGCACTGTCAACTGTGGGACCTTATATAGACAGGTGTGTGCCTTTCCAAATCATGTCCAATCAGTTGAATTTACCACAGGTGGACTCCAATCAAGGATGATCAATGGAAACAGGATGCACCTGAGCTCAATTTCGAGTCTCATAGCAAAGGGTCTGAATAATTACAGTACCAGTCAAAAGTTGACACACCTACTCATTCAACGGTTTTTATTTGTACTATTTTCTAAATTGTAGAATAAAATTGAATACATCCAAACTATGAAATAACACATATGGAATCATGTAGTAACCAAAAAAGTGTTAAACAAATCAAAATCTATTTTAGATATTAGATTCAATGTAGGAGCCCTTTGCACACTCTTGGCATTCTCTCAACCGGCTTCATGAGGTATGCTTTTCAAACAATCTTGAAGAAGTTCCAACATATGCTGACCACTTGTTGGCTGCTTTTCCTTCACCCTGCTGTCCAACTCATCCCAAACCATCTCAATTGGGTTGAGGTCGGGTGATTATGGAGGCCAGGTCATTTGATGCAGCACTCCATCACTCTCCTTGGTCAAATAGCCTGTCATGACTCTCTCTCCTTGGTGAGGATCAAAGATGCCAGATCAGCTTGGCACATGGCTGACAGATAAGGGGGGGGGGGGGGGGTTATGACTTAACAGCTGGTCATAAATAGTTTATAGAAACTCTCCTTCCTTGCCCTGCAGTATTGCGAAAGAAATCCCTTTGTCTACAGAAGACCTTTGCCGCCAACAGCTCTAACGGCCAAATAATGAAATTTGGAACAATATTCATAAGACAGGAATGGTAAGAATGGTCCGTGGGGATCTAAAGAATAGTCCTGTCATATGGTTCATTATTTTGTGATGTCATTAAGGACGGTATGACAAAGTAACTGTAACTCTGAAAGTGTACAATGTTTCAAGTTCTAAATGTTGTATAAAATATATGATTAAATATGAAAATACTTTTGTGAAGATAGCAATGTGATTTTATCCTTCTAAATGAGATAATTGCTTTTCATATAAACTTGTGCCCAGTCAGTAACCACGCCCAAGTGAGCACAGACATTGTGTCGGCGTGATGGAATGCCCCCTTTTGGCCAGAATGCTTAAAAGGACTAGCTAACAAAATTTAGCCAAGACCAGCCTGACGTACAGCGTGAGTTGAAAATTACGAAATGGTTTAAACTCTACATACCAAAAAGACGTGAGGCCGTGGTCCACACGTTGAAATGGTTAGAAACCTTCTACTGAGACCAGACAGCGTGGAGCGGCAGCTGAAAATGGTTTGAACTCTACAGAGCAACCGACATACAGCACAAACGGAATGTTACAAAATGGTTAGAATCTCTGAAACTCTCAACACAAGTGAAGAAGGTAAAGACTAGATCAGAACATTCAAAGTCTGCAGCTGTGCATGTAAAAGTAGTCCTAGAACTTTGACTAAAGACACGGGGGGGAGAAAGCCAATCCCCTGTGATACAACTGTTGGTACATCTGAAGTACAGTGGGGCAAAAAAGTATTCAGTCAGCCACCAATTGTGCAAGTTCTCCCACTTAAAAAGATGAGAGAGGCCTGTAATTTTCATCATAGGTACACTTCAACTATGACAGACAAAATGAGAAAAAAAAATCCAGAAAATCACATTGTAGGATTTTGAATGAATTTATTTGCAAATTATGGTGGAAAATAAGTATTTGGTCACCTACAAACAAGCAAGATTTCTGACTCTCACAGACCTGTAACTTCTTCTTTAAGAGGCTCCTCTGTCCTCCACTCGTTACCTGTATTAATGGCACCTGTTTGAACTTGTTATCAGTACCACAACCTCAAACAGTCACACTCCAAACTCCACTATGGCCAAGACCAAAGAGCTGTCAAAAGACACCAGAAACAAAATTGTAGACCTGCACCAGGCTGGGAAGACTGAATCTGCAATAGGTAAGCAGCTTGGTTTGAAGAAATCAACTGTGGGAGCAATTATTAGGAAATGGAAGACATACAAGACCACTGATAATCTCCCTCGATCTGGGGCTCCACGCAAGATCTCACCCCGTGAGGTCAAAATGATCACAAGAACGGTGAGCAAAAATCCCAGAACCACACGGGGGGACCTAGTGAATGACCTGCAGAGAGCTGGGACCAAAGTAACAAAGCCTACCATCAGTAACACACTACGCCGCCAGGGACTCAAATCCTGCAGTGCCAGACGTGTCCCCCTGCTTAAGCCAGTACATGTCCAGGCCCATCTGAAGTTTGCTAGAGAGCATTTGGATGATCCAGAAGAAGATTGGGAGAATGTCATATGGTCAGATGAAACCAAAATAGAACTGTTTGGTAAAAACTCAACTCGTCGTGTTTGGAGGACAAAGAATGCTGAGTTGCATCCAAAGAACACCATACCTACTGTGAAGCATGGGGTGGAAACATCATGCTTTGGGGCTGTTTTTCTGCAAAGGGACCAGGACGACTGATCCGTGTAAAGGAAAGAATGAATGGGGCCATGTATCGTGAGATTTTGAGTGAAAACCTCCTTCCATCAGCAAGGGCATTGAAGATGAAACGTGGCTGGGTCTTTCAGCATGACAATGATCCCAAACACACCGCCCGGGCAACGAAGGAGTGGCTTCGTAAGAAGCATTTCAAGGTCCTGGAGTGGCCTAGCCAGTCTCCAGATCTCAACCCCATAGAAAATCTTTGGAGCGAGTTGAAAGTCTGTGTTGCCCAGCAACAGCCCCAAAACATCACTGCTCTAGAGGAGATCTGCATGGAGGAATGGGCCAAAATACCAGCAACAGTGTGTGAAAACCTTGTGATGACTTACAGAAAACGTTTGACCTCTGTCATTGCCAACAAAGGGTATATAACAAAGTATTGAGATAAACTTTTGTTATTGACCAAATACTTATTTTCCACCATAATTTGCAAATAAATTAATAAAAAATCCTACAATGTGATTTTCTGGATTTTTTTTTCTCATTTTGTCTGTCATAGTTGAAGTGTACCTATGATGAAAATTACAGGCCTCTCTCATCTTTTTAAGTGGGAGAACTTGCACAATTGGTGGCTGACTAAATACTTTTTTGCCCCACTGTATCTATTCTAATGACTATTCCAAGACCTGAGAAGCTCTACAAAGAAGAAGGACATTGTGACCTCTGGTGGACAGCCAGAGCCGTACATCGAGCCACTACCCATAGACGGATCTACAGAGAGACGACAGAGAAAGACAGCTACGCGTAAATATATATTGCATTTCTAATCCGAATGAACAGTGGTTAGGGTGCTAAGTATTCTGGTTACTGTGAGCATAGTTTCCAAATGTATGTACGATAAGTTGACTCTCTTTGTCTCTCCCTCTCTTTATCTTTCCCCACCCCCTTTCCATTGTGTAACAAGCCATCATATCGTGTCAGTCCACTAGGGATTTTTATCTCATGTAAGTGTGTATGTGTATTCTGTGTTATTATTTAGTTAGTTAGTAAATCAATTATTAAATCAATTTGTGTAGTACTGAATATTCAGAAAGGCTATGGTTCTTGCAGATATTAAGGATTATGCAATGTTCAGAATAAGACCGATGAGGTAATAATTAATAATTGACTGTTATTGATGTAAGAGATATCTATATATCTTTAGAATTTAAGTCGGGAGATAGTAACTTGTTAACTTCTTATGGCTGCAGGGGCAGTATTGAGTAGCTTGGATGAAAGGTGCACAGAGGTGCCCATAGTAAACTGCCTGCTCCTCATTCCCAGTTGCTAATATATGCATATTATTATTCGTATTGGATAGAAAACACTCTGAAGTTTCTAAAACTGTTTGAATTATGTATGTGAGTATAACAGAACTCATATGGCAGGCAAAAACCTGAGAAGTTCCACTTCCTGTTTGAATTTTTTCTGAGGTGGCAGATTTTCAACCAAGCTCTCATTGAAATTACAGCTAGATATTGATGAGTTTTCACTTCCTACGGCTTCCACTGGATGTCAACAGTCAATAGAACTTTGTCTGATGACTCTAATGTGAAGGGGGGCCGAAGGAGACAGGAATGAGTAATCACTGCCACGAGCTGACCATGCTTTCACATGCGCGTTCACATGAGGAGGACCTCCGTTCCACCACTCATCTGAAGTCAATCTAATTCTCCGGTTGGAACGTTATTCAAGATGTATGTTAACAACATTCTAAAGATTGATTCAGTACATCGTTTGACATGTTTCTACTGACTGTTACAGAACTTTTGGACATTTCCTCACGTTATAGTGGACGCGCTTTGTGACTTTGGAATTGTTTACCAAACGCGCTAACCAAAGTAGCTAATTGGACATAAATAACGGACATTATCGAACAAATCAAGCATTTATTGTGGACCTGGGATTCCTAGGACTGCATTCTGATGAAGTTCATCAAAGGTAAGGAAACATTTATCATGTATTTTCTGGTTTCTGTTGACCCCAACATGGCGGCTAATTTGGCTATTGTTCTGAGCTCCGTCTCAGACTATTGCATGATTTGCTTTTTCCGTAAAGTTTTTTTGAAATCTGACACAGCGGTTGCATTAAGGAGAGGTATATCTATAATTCCATGTGTATAACTTGTATTATCATCTATATTTATGATGAGAATTTCTGTTGAAACGATGTGGCTATGCAAAATCACTTGTTTTTGGAACTAGTGAATGTAACGCGCCAATGTAAACTCAGATTTTTTGTTATAATTATGAACTTTATCAAACACAACATGCATGTATTGTGTAACATGAAGTCCTATGAGTGTCATCTGATGAAGATAATCAAAGGTTAGTGATTAATTGTATCTCTATTTCTGCTTTTTGTGAAAGCTATCTTTCGCTGGAAAAATGGCTGTGCTTATTGTGGTTTGGTGGTGACCTAACATAATCGTTTGTAGTGCTTTCGCTGAAAAGCATATTTGAAATCGGACACTTTGGTGGGATTAACAACAAGATTACCTTTAAAATGATATAAGACACATGTATGTTTGAGGAATTTTAATTATGAGATTTCTGTTGTTTGAATTTGGCGCCCTGCACTTTCACTGGCTGTTGTCATATCGATCCCGGTAGCAGGATGCAGCCATAAGAAGTTAAACAACTTTTCCCGTGGTGCCCCAGATTCCTAATGAGTTCATTGTTACATGATTAATTTAATCAAGTAACAATTAAACACAGTTAGTTGATAAAATCAATAACAGTCATCAGATTAATGATGGTCACGTCACGACAAGCCCTTACACAACCTGGAGGTGTGTTTTGGGTCTTGTCCTGTTGAAAACAAATTATAGTCCAACTAAGTGCAAACCAGATGGGATTGCTTTGGTAGCCATGCTGGTTAAGTGTGCCTTGAAGACTAAATAAATCACTGACAGTGTCACCAGCAAAGCACCCCCACACCTCCTCCTCCATGCTTCACGGTGGGAACCACACATGCAGAGATCATCCGCTCCCCTACTCTGCGTCTCACAAAGACACAGCGGTTGAAACCAGAAATCTCAAATTTGTACTCATCAGACCAAAGGATGAATTTCCACCGGTCTAATGTCAATTGATTGTGATTCTTGGCCCACGCGTGTCTCTTCTTATTATTGGTGTCCTTTAGTAGTGGTTTCATTGCAGCATTTTGATCATGAAGGCCTGATTCACGCAGTCTCCTCTGAACAGTTGATGTTGAGATGTGTCTGTTACTTGAACTCTGTGAAGAATTTATTTGGGCTGCAATCTGAGGTGCAGTTAACTCGAATTAACTTATCCTCTGCATCAGAGGTAACTCTGGGTCTTCCTGTCCTGTGGCGGTCCTCATGAAAACCAGTTTCATTATAGCACTGGATGGTTTTTGCGACTGCACTTGAAGAAACTTTCAAAGTTCTTTACATTTTCCGGATTGACTGACCTTCATGTTTTAAAGTAACGATGGGCTGTCATTTCTCTTTGCTTATTTGAGCTGTTCTTGCCATAATATGGACTTGATCTTTTACCAAATAGGGCTATCTTCTGTATTCCACCCCTACCTTGTCACAACACAACTGATTGACCCAAACGCATTAAGGAAAGAAATTCCACAAATTAACTTTTAACAATGCACACCTTTTAATTGAAATTGCATTCCAGGTGACAACCTCATGAATCTGGTTGAGAGAATGCCAATAGTGTGCAACACTGTCATCAAAGCAAAGGGTGGCTACTTTGAAGAATCTCTAATATAAAATATATTTTGATTTGTTTAACACTTTTTTGCTTACTATATGATTCCATATGTGTTATTTCATGGTTTTAATGTCTTCACTATTATTATACAATGTAGAAAATAGTAAAAAAAATAAAGAAAGAAAAACCTCAGCAATGTGTAGGTGTGTTTAAACTTTTGGCTGGTACTGTATGTAAATAAGGTATTTCTGTTTTACATTTTTATATATTTGCAACATTTTCTAAAAACCTGTTTTCGCTTTGTCATTATGGGGTATTGTGTGTAGATTGATGAGGAAATGTTTTATTTAATACATTTTAGTATAAGGCTATAACGAAACAAAATGTGGAAAAGGGGAAGGGGTCTGAGTAGTTTCTGAATGCACTGTATCAAAGGAAAGTCGCTTTGGATAAGTGTCTGCAAAATGAGCATGATATTGTTTGTATATAGTATGTGAGTGCGAGTTTATATTCCTTAGGGTTTACATTAAAATGATAAGGATAATTATTAGCCACATGACAACAAGCACACAAACGCGCTCAAGCACACACACACACACGTCACAGCACAGAGCACCAGTAGGACAGCGTGTGTATGAAGCGGGGCAGAGAGACAATCAGGCAGGGGCAGGTAAGAGGCCCTAGTGGAACTGTCTTTCTGTGATGTTCGTTAAGAACAGCTGGCCAATTGGAAAGCCGTGGGTAAAGCTCTTCATTACTCTGTAAACCCCCTGGTCGCTCTGCTCAAATACCTAGCCTCATTTATTTATTTACCATTCCCTCATCCCCATCCCCATCCTGGCACCAAGCGCAGGACCTCAGAATAGATGAAAGGTTTCATATGGAAAAGAGGGGGAGGAAAGGAGGGGGAAGGAGATAGAGAAAAGGGTAACTTATGCTCAGTAGGAATTAACAAAGCACTTAGTAATTAAATCTAAATTGACATTCCATAATTAGCCGCTTAATTAGGAGCAATAACACAATTAGCCAGCAAGTGTCTGCTAATTGTTAGTGAGTATAAGCAAAGTTATTGTGTGTGTGGCTGAGGGAGGCATGTAAAAGAACAAATGTTAACTGTCTCTCTTTCAACAGCCCTCTCTCTCTCTCTCTGGTTGACTACATGGCGTCCTGAATTATACTTTCTTAAAGAAGGAACACCGTTAGATGAATGCCTGGTCTTTAGGATTCATCTCTGCTCCGCCTGCCTTTATGATTATATTCAATCCACATCACATCTATATTCAGAACAAATAAGAGTGGGGTGACACCTCCCCAACACCGCCCTTAAAAGACCAATCTCTGCCATCGAGGTGGACGCCATGGAAACGTGCCAAACCAGATCGGAGCCAGCACACTGATTATATCCCTGATAAGCCTTTTAGCTAATTACTGAGAGAGGGAGAAAGAGAGAGAGGGAGAGAAGGCTGATGGAATGGAAGAAGATACCATAGAGATGTTGGAGGAAGTGGATATCATGATGGCTACAGGCTAAACATGCCATCTTGGAATGGTGGCGTGAGGTTGTGAGAAGTAGACCTGTCATAGATTACTCCTTAAACTCTCTCCCTCTGACCTGCCCTACATTCCCCACCATCACCAGTGCTCTCCAAGCCATCAAAGCCAGAGGTCCTTGGCCTGTAGTGTATAACTCTAAACATGACTGCACCTCTAATCTCCATAACCTGGGACCACTACACTGCTCATACAGTGGACTCATACACACAAGTACACGCACAACATGTATACACACACCTACCTCCCACACTTACTCTCCAGAGAAAGATAAGCGTGTGTGTACCCATCCCTATATTAGCCAGTCTCCCAACACAAATATTTGGCTGCAGGATGAGCCATCTCAGAATGCACCAGAACATGAAATTAGCCAGGAGAGAGGGTAGGCAAGGGTGCCCACACAAAACACCACCTCAGTCACAGAGAGCTAGGGAGACAGACACACACCAAGATAGGGAGGGTAATAGTGATAATAGTTGACTTGCAGGTTCAACCCCAAAGCCATGTTGTGGCTTTTCAAGTAAAGTTAAGGTATGATCTGAGCAGCCATTGTCCCAGGCAAGATCAAGAGAAAGCGAGGTAGGAGAAAGAGAGATACAGACAGGTACATGGATTTGTTCAGTAAGTCTGTGGTTCCGGCATGAGTGAAGAGCAGTGAGGAACGGTCTTCCCAGCCTGGCCAGTCTTCCCAGCGTTCCTGCTGAGTCTCACCTGCTGAGGGACTAATTGGATCCTTATTACCATCCCTGCCTCCATCCGGGGAATTAGGATTCATATGGGGGAGAATTCCATTAATCACTCTTATTCAGCGGCCACTCCGAGGAGAAAGGGAACTCATTTCTGGGACCGCCGAGAGGCCTGCATAAAGAATATTCATGAGGAGGAAATTTTAGGTCAGGTCTAATAAAGCAGGTAATTTGTCATTTGCGCTGTTCCCACTCACCAGGTTAACCCACAGCACACACACACCGCACTTTGATTGTATCATTCGCTATGTTTTAACACCTGCTGGCTAGACTCATAGACTGTACATACTGTAGCTAGTGGTAGTTTATTGAGCGAGGCTCACACACACACACAGAGCGAGAGACTATACTAAACTGTGTTTGTGTGTGTCTAGCCTTCAGCAGACACACTGCTGCAATAAAACAAATAGTGAAAAACTCTTCTTCTTTTTTTTGCCCACAAATGAGAAAAAAATGCCCACTCCTAGATACTCCAAACAGGACCAAGGACCAACTCCTTAATAATAGCCTAGAAATAGTCCTTTGAATAAAACAGCAGTTCTAACAGTGGAAATAGCTTTTTCTTCCCCCTCCCTCTGTCTCCACTTCAGAGTTTACTCCCCAAAAGCATTTTACTATCCCTTCTGAATCTATGCCCACCTGGCATTGCTTTAAGTCACTTAATAAATAATTTATCAATACATTTGGCGTGATTAAAATTCATGACCAGAAAGTGTTTTTAAAATAAAGTCCCAGCCCCCTCGGGGTGTCCAATCAGTGCATGGTGTTCGTTAGATCAGGAAGGAATAATTAATTGTACTTGAATCTTTAGTGAGGTCACGCAGCTGGGCACACCGCCTGTGGTGTTTAGTGTGTTTGTGTGTGTGTGTGTCCTTGCATGCACATGCATGTTTGTGTGTGTGTGAGGTCATTCGGTAGTGGCAGACTCACTATGGTGAGCTGCTACAACATCAGTCGCTAACGCTAGCTAAACTATTAGCTTCACATGGAAATGAATGCAGGAAGTACAGAGCCCACAATCACCCTGGTCTGCCTTCACCACTCCTTTTACCAGGCCCTTTTTCTCCTGTCTTCTTTCACCCATTTTACTCTCCTCCATACATCTTGCTATCCTCATCCTACTCTCATTTTCCTTATCCCTCACTCTCCTCCACTCATCCTGTCTCCCCTCATTCTCCATCTCACTCTCAATACCCCTACCCCTCCTTTCCTCACACCCTTTCCTCACCCTACACTCCTTCCTCCTAACCATTCTCTTCTGTTCTCACCTTTGTCCCCTGTGTCTGAAACCAGCAGGGCTTTAATTTGGCTTAGATCATTATTGCTGAAGGAAACCTGAGTGTCATATAGGGGAGAGTGGGGTAAGTTTAGCCATTTCTTACATTCAGCATCACGCAGTCAAGGGACATTTTTTTTTTTTTCACCTTTATTTAACCAGGTAGGCAAGTTGAGAACAAGTTCTCATTTACAATTGCGACCTGGCCAAGATAAAGCAAAGCAGTTCGACACATACAACAACACAGAGTTACACATGGAGTAAAACAAAACATACAGTCAATAATACAGTAGAAAAGCAAGTGAGGAAATGAGGTGAGATAAGGGAGGTAAAGGCAAAAAAAAGGCCATGGTGGCGAAGTAAATACAATATAGCAAGTAAAACACTGGAATGGTAGATTTGCAGTGGAAGAATGTGCAAAGTAGAAATATAAATAATGGTAGTAGTACTCTAACAAGGATACAGAAACATACATACACATATAATCAGAACAACAGTTTTCAGCTGTGCTAACATAATTGCAAAAGGGTTATCTAGTGATCAATTAGCCTTTTAAAATTATAAACTTGGATTAGCTAACACAACGTACCATTGGAACACATGCGTGATGGTTGCTGATAATGGGCCTCTGTATGCCTATGTAGATATTCCATAAAAAAATCTGCCGTTTCCAGCTACAATAGTCATTTCAACATGAATAATATCTGCACTGTATTTCTGATCAATTTGATGTTATTTTAATGTCCAAAAAATGTGCCTTTCTTTCAAAAACAAGGACAGTTCAAAGTGACCCCACACTTTTGAACGGTGGTATACATATATATTTCAGGTTGTTGTTTAGCCCTGGAAATAATCAGAATTAATGTGAACCGTATCATTTTGAAAACAGGTTTTCCAAAGAAAGTGGTCTCTTGGCACAACTTACCCCGGGAATGGGGTAAGTTGAGCCACGGGACAGGTAAGTTAAGCCGACTACAAATTTCTTAACTGAATGAAATATTACCACTACCTCATGTCTATCTTTATTTCCCAAACACAATTCAACACAATCACCTTTTTTTATTTTAATAATTTTAATCATCTTTTAACACAGGCTTAACACCATCTTTTAACACAGGCTTAACACCTTTGAACTTTTCTTAACACTTTTAACATAGGCCAAGCCCTGTCGTTACCTCATATGCCAGCGATAATTCTTTGCATTACACCTGAGAAGAAAACACTTAAATTTGCTCAACTTTCCATTGGCTTAATTAACCATAGGCCAAACTTACCCCAAGGTAAACATTTTGGCTATATTAGCCCACACAGTTACAAGGATGCACTTTCATGCTAGGTTAAGGACCTCATATTGAAGCTTATAGAGATCCCAACTGATGTATAGAACAATCTTAAAATCATATACTTTGGTTTAGATACAAGCATCATGAAACATCTAAAACAAATTCATTTGACTTAGTGAAAATCTATTTTTTGGACCTAACTTGCTTACCACTTACTGCATGTGGTTTCTTACTTCACAGACTCCATTAAATAATGACCTCTTCCTAAATATTTGGTCAAATTATATATTTTGTGTATGGTTTCCTAGAAACAAGGATGGCTCAGCTCTGTGTGTGTGTGTGTGTGTGTGTGTGTGTGTGTGTGTGTGAGTGTGAGTGTGAGTGTGAGTGTGAGTGTGTGTGTTGGGCCATTTCAACATCATCATGAGTTCAATGATGGTGTACATGAAGGACATTTAGAAGGGTTGGGGAGGGGCAATTCAAATGAGATAAAATGGCCTTCCTGATTGTTGATTGGCAGATCAACACACACACAAACACTAATTGGCGTTAAACACAGCCCCTGGTGACACATGATTGACAGCTGAGGGTCAAAGGTCAGACATGTTACTATTTATACACACACACAAACACGCACTGGCCAAAGTGAGTGAAACTATTCAATCCATCCGTGATATTTAAAGATGAAACATGCTGACGCTAAAACAGCGTACGGTTCCAGAACAGGCCAGAGGAATAAGAAAGACTGAAAACCTCCATAATGAACAGATTAAGACAGAACCTTCATTGCAGGTGTAAATAAATAAGCCAGTGGTGTCTGCCATAGAGGTGAGTCCACCCCATCATCTATAAATATCTGTCTCACCTCATGTTCACAAGCATAGTGCCCAGGAGATTTGGAAAGTCTTTAAGATATGTGCTCACTTAATCACTGGGAAAAGGGTCCCTTTGAGCTAGCCTAATATTATAATTAATTAATTCAACCAAAAAGGGGCATTACATTTCCTCTCTCTTAGGATATTGTCTGAATACATTGACCTTTTTGGAAATAGCCCTCCAATTCTTACCAGCTTTCTGTTGCATTTACAGACTAAACTTGTTTGTATCTCTATCTCTCTCCTGCTCTCTTTCGTAATATATGGGAGAGGTTTTCACTGAGTCCTCCGCTTGGGTAAAGCTCTGTGCGGAGGAGTGATCCCTGGCTTGTGTGTGTGCGCGCATGTGTGTGTGTAGGTGCAAGCATGCCTGTGTGTATGTTCGTAATTTAGGTGTGTGTGCTTCCTTGCGTGTGTGTGATCCCTAGCTTTATCTCAGTGCTGTACCGTAGAGAAGAGAACAGAAACTTTTCTTATTACCGGAGAGAGGGAGAGAATAGCAGGCGACTAAGTCTCTGTCTATCTCTGTCTCTGTCTCAGCGGTAGCCCACTCCCAGGGGTATAGTGGGTCTTCTGTAACTCTGACTGAAGTTCACAAGGGTTAGGTTAGTTAGTATACTCAGGAGGAGGGGAGGGGAGGGAGGAAGGATGAGGGGAGGGAGGGGTTAAGTAGGATTGGAACAATGTCAGTTTTAGAACAGAACTTTAAAGCTCTTAGTTTCAGAGTGATTGAGGACGACGGCGTCATGTCGTTATCTACAGGTCTCTGGGAATGAGAGAAGAGAGAAGAGAAAAGAAGAAGAGAATGGAAGTGTATAAATGTGTGATAAGTGCTGTAGGCTATATAATTATGCTAAGTTTGGAGGGTGGGAAAAGCTCAGCGACCTTCAGAGAGTCAGGCACAGTTCTCACTCATACACTCACCATGAAACAAAACAAATTAAAGAGGATTGGATCGCTTGTTGGATGGGTGAATAGATGGATGGATGGATGGATGGATGGATGGATGGATGGATGGATGGATGGATGGATGGATGGATGGATGGATGGATGGATGGATGGATGGATGGATGGATGGATGGATGGATGGATGGATGAATAGTAAAGTAACAAATAGACAAATAGATGTTAAAAGCTTAGGATAAATTAAATCTTGCGTGTCGGGGTGATAGTGACTGTGTCCTCACACCCCACTGGCATTCAAGGACGACTGTCTGTCATCTGAGAGGCTCCACTTATTGTCATGGAGACAGTTACCCAGTTCCAGTCCAACCTCTAGCTCCTTTAACAAGACAGTGTGAGGAACACGGTGAAAGTTCCTTTCTTTTCTGATCTATGCAGTGCCCAGGATGTACAGTACCAGTCAAAAGTTTGGACAAACCTACTCATTCAAGGGTTTTTCTTTATTTTTACTATTTTCTACATTGTAGAATAATAGTGAAGACATCAAAACTATGAAATAACACATATGGAATCATTTAGTAACCAAAAAAGTGTTAAACAAATCAAAATATATTTTATATTATAGATTCTTCAAAGTAGCCACCCTTTGCCTTGATAACAGCTTTGCACACGCTTGGCGTTCTCTCAACCAGTTTCACCTGGAATGCTTTTCCAACAGTCTTGAAGGAGTTCCCACATATGCTGAGCACTTGTTGGCTGCTTTTCCTTAACTCTGCGGTCCAACTCATTCCAAACCATCTCAATTGAGTTGAGGTCGGGTGATTGTGGAGGCCAGGTAATCTGATGCAGCATCATCACTCTCCTTCTTGGTCAAATAGCCCTTACACAGCCTGGAGGTGTGTTTTGGGTCATTGTCCTGTTGAAAAACAAATGACAGTCCCACTAAGCGCATACCAGATGGGATGGCGTATCGCTGCAGAATGCTGTGGTAGCTATGCTGGTTAAGTGTGCCTTGAATTCTAAATAAATCACTGTCACCAGAAAAGTACCCCCACACCATCACACCTCCTCCTCCATGCTTCATGGTGGGAACCACACATGCGAAGATCATCCGTTCCCCTACTCTGCATCTCACAAAGACACAGCTGTTGGAACTAAAAATCTCAAATTTGGACTCATCAGACCAAAGGACAGATATCCACCGGTCTAATGTCCATTGCTCGTGTTTCTTGGCCCAAGCAAGTCTTTTCTTCTTGTTGGTGTTCTTTAGTAGTGGTTTCTTTGCAGCAATTCAACCATAAAGATTCACACAGTCTCCTCTGAACAGTTGATGTTGAGATGTGTCTGCTACTTGAACTCTATGACGCATTTATTTGGGTTGCAATTTCTGAGGCTGCTAACTTTAATGATCTTATCCTTTGCAGCAGAGGTAACTCTGGGTCTTCATGTCTTGTGGCGGTCCTCATAAGAGCCAGTTTCATCATAGTGCTTGATGGTTTTTGCGACTGCACTTGAAAAGTTCTTGAAATTTTCCGCATTGACTGAACTTCATATCTTAAAGTAATGATGGACTATTGTTTCTCTTTGCTTATTTGAGCTGTTCTTGCCATAATATGGACTAGGGCTATCTTCTGTACAAATAGGGCTCTCTTCTGTATTCTACCCCTACCAACACAACTGATTGGCTCAAACGCATTAAGAAGGAAATACATTCCACAAATTAACTTTTAACAAGGCACACTTGTTAATTGAAATGCATTCCATGTGGCTACCACATTAAGCTTGTTGAGAGAATGCCAAGAGTGTGCAAAGCTGTCATCAAGGCAAAGGGTGGCTACTTTGAAGAATCTCAAATGTAAAATATATTTTGATTTGTCCAAACTATTGACTGGTACTTTATATATAGGGCTAGGAGTCTATTTGGAATTTGCTGCTCCTCTGCCATCGTAATTGGCACTGCAACGGGTCCCTGTCTCCAAGAGAGTGAAAGGGGGTGGAGATTGGTTCAAGTCTCTGAGAGTGGGAAAAATGCACATGCTCCCTGTATAAGGGATGGAATCAAGTCAAAGTTAGCTTAGCTTCTCTGCAGTGATGTCACCTTCCCTGTGACCTGAAGTAGCCTACTGTCACCCTGTACCCCACCACGGGGGCATGGTATGGAGACTTCAGAGATCACGTATAGTACCCCAAGTATAGTACCCCAAAGTGTGTTGATACAGGTTACATACATCTTCTTATTCTCTAAAACATGTATTTACCTTAAAGCCTGATTGCTTCTAAATCTTTGATTGTACCTTATTGGGGTTGGCCCCTGTGGCAGGGTGATCTGTGTGTAGACCCTCCACTCCCCCTACTGGCCATCTGAGTGCAGGGCACCTTCCTGATCTACAACAGTGTTTTTCTAGCCTCACTCTATGCTCTACACTGACCAACGCCATATCATGACTGAGTGCATTCACTGATGTGAAATATCTTGATGTACACTGAACAAAAATCTAAACGTAACATGTAAAGTGTTGGTCCCATGTTTCATGAGCTGAAATAAAAGATCCCAGAAATGTTCCATATGCATATAAAGCTTATTTCTCTCAAATTCTGTGCACCAATTTGTCTACATCCCTGTTAGCGAGCATTTCTCATTTCCCAAGATAATCGATCTACCTGACAGGTGAGGCAAATCAAGAAGCTGATTAAATAGCATGATCATTAAACAGGTGCACCTTGTGCTGGGGACAATAAAAGGCCACTCTTAAATGTGCATTTTGTCACACAACACAATGCCACAGATGTCTCAAGTTTTGAGGGAGCGTGTAATTGGCATGGTGACTGCAGGAATGTCCACCAGAGCTGTTGCCAGAGAAGTCAATGTCCATTTCTCTACCATAAGCTGTCATTTTAGAGAATTTAGCAGTACGTCCAACCAGCCTCACAACCGCAAGCCACCTGTATAGCATTGTGTGGCTGCACGGTTTGCTTATGTCACCGTTGTGAATAGAGTGCCCCATGGTGGCGGTGGGGTTATGGTATGGGCAGGCATAAGCTACGGACAACAAACATAATTGCATTTTATCTATGGCAATTTGAATGCACAGAATTACCGTGACGAGATCCTGAGGCCCATTGTGAGTCCATTTTTTTAAGGCATCTGTGACCAACAGATGCATATCTGTATTCCCAGTCATGGGAAATCCATAGATTAGGACCTAATTAATTTAATTAAATTGACCGATTTTTTATATGAACTGTAACTTAGTAAAATCTTTGAAATTGTTGCTTGTTGCATTTTATATTTTTGTTCAGTATAATTTGTGAAATGTTGGATAAAGTATCTGATGAAAACAGGGGCTCATGGATTGATAATGAGCTGAGAAATCGGATGGTCCAGCGTAATGATGCCAAAAAGGTAGCAGACAGATCTGGCACTCTGCAAAGTTGTCGTAAATTAAGGCATGTAGATGTAGTGACCAAACTAAACAAATGTAAAAACAAGAGATATTATCAGCACAAAAATGATGAAGTTAAGAATGATGGGAAAAACTGTGGAGAACTCTGAATGACATAATGTGTAGGAATTCAAACATGTCTGCCTATTTTGTTGAAACAGAAGGTGTTTTTATTACTATTTATTATTATTATTTATTACTAAACCATGTGCCATTGCTAATTAATTTAGTAACTACTTTACAGGCAATGTAGACATATTGATGCCCTGAGTCCATCTGATTGCTTACTGTTATATACCTGTATAAAAGATTGTATCATTAAAGAGAGGCAATGCATGCTTGAATTTCACCAAGTAGAAAAAGAGGTTGAAAATATGCTGTTGTCTCTTTCTGATGACAAGTCACCAGGTACAGATAATCTTGATGGAAAATTGCGTAGCCACAGCCAACCATATATCCACCCCAATTTGACATATTTTTAACAAGTGCTTGACATGTGGGGAGTGCCCAGAAATTTGGAAAGAGTCAAAGGTCATACCTCTACCTAAAGATAAAACAAATTCTACCTTCATTGGTCCTAACAGCCATCCTATAAGATTGCTGCCTGAGTTGAGTAAATTAATGGCAACATTTTTATTTGTGCAGATTTTTCTCATGTAACGGTCTGATAACGGGTTAGCTGCATTCATACGGAGGTCATTCTACATGTATGGTCTTAGTGCAAATGACAGATGATTAGCTAGAGTATGGATGACAGGGAGTTAGTGGGTGCAGTGTTAGACTTTAGCGCTGCTTTTGAAGTAATTGATAGGTGAACTTGAGTGATATGGATTCACATCCACTGCTCAATCCTGGATGGAAAGCTAACTATCCAGGAGAAGGCAAAGAGTTTTCTTTAAAGGTCCAATGCAGCCCTTTTTATCTCAATATCAAATCATTTCTGGGTAACAATTAAGTACCTTACTCTGATAATATAAGGCAAGTACTGGAAACAATAGAACACTATGAAATATCGGGGACACCAGGCCTGGTTTTCATAGCTGATTTTGAAAAGGCTTTTGATAAAGTACGACTGGAGTTTATATATAAATGCCTAGAATATTTCAATTTTGGGGAATCTCTTATAAAATGGGTTAAAATTATGTATAGTAACCCTAGGTGTAAAATAGTAAATAATGGCTACAACTCAGAAAGTTTTAAACTATCTAGAGGAGTAAAACAAGGTTGTCCACTATCGGCATATCTATTTATTATTGCCATCGAAATGTTAGCTGTTAAAATTAGATCAAACATTAATATTAAGGGATTAGAAATCCGTGGCTTAAAAACTAAGGTGTCATTGTACGCTGATGATTCATGTTTTCTTTTAAAACCACAACTAGAGTCTCTCCACGGCCTCTTAGAGGATCTAGATACCTTTGCTATCCTCTCTGGATTAAAACCAAATTATGATAAATGTACCATATTACGTATTGGATCACTAAAAAATGCACATTTTACATTGCCATGTAGTTTACCAATTAAATGGTCTGACGGAGATGTGGACATACTCGGTATACAAATCCCAAAAGAAAGAAATGATCTCACTCCAATAAATTTTTATAGAAAGTTAGCAAAAATAGATAAGATCTTGCTACCATGGAAAGGAAAATACCTGTCTATTTGTGGGAAAATCACCCTGATTAACTCTTTAATCATATCACAGTTTACCTATTTGCTTATGGTTTTGCCTACACCTAGTGACCTGCTTTTTAAATTATATGAACAAAAAATATTCCATTTTATTTGTAACGGCAAGCCAGATAAAATTAAAATGGCCTATTTATATAACGAATATGAATTCGGAGGGCAGAAATTATTAAATATTAAAGCACTATACCTCTCACTAAAGGCATCAGTCATACAAAAGTTATACTTAAATCCAAACTCGTTCTCTAGTAAATTGGTACGAATGTCTCATCCTATGTTCAAGAAGGGCCTTTTTCCCTTTATTCAGATTACACCTGTTCACTTTCGGTTGTTTGAAAAGGAAATAATCTCCAAAATATCTTTATTTTTTAAACAAGTCTTAGAAAGTTGGTTGTAATTTCAGTTTAATCCACCTGAAAGGACGGAACAAATAGTACAACAAATATTGTGGTTAAATTCAAATATAGTAATTGATTAAAAAAAACTGTATTTATCGAAGAAATGTTTAAAAAAGGTATAATTTTTGTGAATGATATCATAAATAGGACTGGTGGAGTTATGTCACACATGCAGCTAACACAGACATATGGAAATGTCTGCTCTACCCAAAATTACAACCAATTAATTGCAGCATTACCACAAAAATGGAAGAGGCAAGTAGAAGGGGAAAAAGGTAAGGAACTTGTATGTCGGCCCTATATTAAAGAACATAAATGGTTAAAGAAAAGTGTGATAAATAAAAACATATACCAATTTCATTTAAGGACCAAACAACTGACAGCTGTGCCATATAAATTGCAAAATAGTTGGGAAGAGATTTTCGATGGACCCATTCCATGGCACATGGTTTATGAATTGATACGCAAAACAACGCCGGATTCAAAACTTCAAATTTTTCTATTTAAATTACTATACAAAATTCTTGCAACTAATAGAATGTTATATATATCGGGGATACAATCTTCCCAGCTCTGCAGATTCTGCTGTGAGGAGGCAGAGTCATTAGATCATTTATTTTGGTATTGTCCATATGTAGCTTGTTTTTGGTCACAGGTCCAGGAATGGCTGAAGAATTGCAACATTTGCCTAGAACTAACGCTACAGATAGCAATACTGGGGGATTTGAAAAGCCATAGTCAATCAATCAATAATATAATAATTATTTTAGCAAAAATGTTTATTTTTAATTTACAATCTGTAGAAGCTATGAGAATAGGAAGGTTCAAATCTTTTGTGAAGCATCACAGCACAGTTGAAAAATATATGGCAAATAAAAATCCGAAATGGATGATGTTGGAAGATAGATGGGAAGGGTTGAGTGGAACTGAAGGGTGGGACTAATAACAAGATAAACAATGTAGGGCATACGGGATCTGTGAAATGTGTATAGGTGCGGAGCTTTTGTGAAATAGCACAGTTACAAGTGGAAATCAAACTGGATGGACAACAGAAATAGAGGAAGGACTAAGAACAAACAAGAGATAACTATTATAAAGTAGACTGTGTCTGTAAAATGTGTATAAGATGTATAAATTGAAAGTAAAAGCAGAAGTGTTTATTAGTTTACTCCAATTGGGGGATCGGTGGTAGGGTTTGCGGGGAATAATAATAGGTATATTCTTTAAAAAAGTATGTATGTCTATATAGGTATGTCTATGTATATATGTGTATATGTATGCATACGTGTATGGATATATATATTTACCTAAAAAAATATGGGGGATTGGAAATGATGCAGACAATTACATTGGAAGCAACATTCTTTCCGCAATATTAAGCTGATCCACCCCCCCCAAAAAAGTACCCTACTGTGATTTCATTTATTTCAATTAAAATGGTAATAAATAAATAAAAATAGCTTGTTAGCAAAGAGCAATTTCTCAAGCAAGAAACTAGCTGTTATTGGCAGAGAGTTTTGGAACTCTTTCTTATTGGTCTATTAAATAATGAAATGCTTGTTGATGTCACCAGGCAGACCAAAACTCCATGCCACCAAAACAGGCTGAAATGTCAGGCTGGCTTTTCTAACAGCTCTTACACTAAAAGGGCATTACCATAATTTTCACTATTTCTCAGTATTATTCCATCCTCAGTGTGGAAATATATATAAAACACAGGAAATCACGTTTTTGACTGTACTGGGCCTTTAATGGAAGTTTCTCAAACAATAATGTTATATCTAAGATGTGGCATTCCACAAGGGAGCTGCCTAGGCCGATTCCTACACTCAGTTTTTACTAATGATTTACTGTATGTAAATTTATTGAAAAAGCAAATAGAATACGTATGCTGATGACTCTACAATGTATAGTGCTACATCAGCACATGTGTTAATTGATGTACTGAGCAATGAATTAAGAACTATGTCTGAGTGGGTTGGTATGAAGACAATTATGTTAAACATTTCCAAGACCAAATGTATTGTGTTTGGGTCTAGAAATATGCTTGCTGGTGACCCACGTTGGACGCATCATTATTCTGGTCTGAACAAAGACAACATTGTTATTAAAATGGGAAAAGGTGACAAGAAAATGCACAGAATATTTAACATCCTCCACTCTTTTTCGGGTGATTCAATCTTTAGTCCTGTCACACCTAGAACACTGTCCAGTCATATGGTTGTCTGCAGCAAAAAAATATATATAAGAATAATTCCAGCTAGAACAAAAAGGAGCTGCCAGACCAGCATTTCATTGCTCTGCCCATACAAATATCAACCAAATGAATCGTAACTTCTCATGGCTTTCTCTTGAAATGTAATTATTCTCCAGTCTGGAAATGCAATCCTGTTCAAGAAACCGCATTATTTCTTAAGCCAATTAGTGCATACCGGCAATAAAGATAATCACCAAACCAGACAGGCGAGTGTGGGGCATCTGATACCCCCCAGACCTAGGACAAATCTCCTCAAATCAACAGTTATATACAAAGCCATCACTGAATGGAACTCCTTACCAACTCATATTTCCCAAGTGAAAAGTAAATTCCCAGTCAAGAAAATATTAACATCTAATGTGATTTACCATAAGTCTGGACAGATACTGATCCCTGAATATGCTTATTGACAGTTAAATGTTACAATTCAGGTATTTTAAATGTCTGTAATGTCTACTTGTTGTTTTTTAAATGTATGTAAATTGTAAAGTATTTTTGTCTGCAATGTCTTTTTCGTTATGTGTCAGACCCCAGGAAGACTAGCTGTCTTCATGGCGTCAGCTAATGGGGATCCTAATAAAATAAAATCACACACACAGTCACACTTATAAGATGTCCGTCCGTCCGTCCGTCCGTGTGTGTGTGTGTGTACTAGGGTGATGGCAGCTGATCTCCAAGGTCGTCCCCTGGTTCAACGCAACCTTGCTGGTTAATCCTTAATGACTGCAGAGTGGCAGCACTAAAAGAACACACACACTGTCGTTTATTCCTTTATTCTGTCCCTTCACACATTAATAACCAGGGAGGTGATTGGATCTGGCTGCTGTGAGAGGTCTATATAGGGCTCTTATTCTTCCATCTCTCTGCCTATTACTCCATCAGGCAGCAGGTCACAGGCCACAGCCTGGGAATACAGTTTGTGGCCCATAAAGAACCCCACAAGACTGAACAGGTTTTTCCCCCTGCCCCCTTCCCTTACACCTCTTCTTCAGCGTTCCTTGTGAAACAAAAAGTGTGTGTTTGTGTGTGTGCGTGCATGTGTGCGTGCCTGTGTCCCAAGACTGAGTGATGTCACCCTGTCCTCTCCTCTGCACATGAAAAGAATGATCCCTCTCTCTGGGTGTTAATGGTAGGCACATTATTCATCTCTCCTGCCAATGTAGCTCCTTTCAGAGATGAAGGCATGTGAAGAGTCAGGGAGGAGGATTAAATATGTAGAAGAACGGACAGAGGGAAGGAAGAGAAAAAGAAGTGAAGGAATTAAGAGAGATGTGACAAGGTGTGAAAATATTAAATATGTACGTAGAGTAAGAATGGCGGATGAAGGGAAGAGAAAAAAGGAAAGACTGAAGAAAGAGAAGAAGTGATAGACGGTGTGTCTGTCACAGTGGAAGCCGTCACTGAACATCCATGACCTTTTTAGATGAGAGGCCTCTTACTGCGGTGACACGACCCCCAGTGTGTCAAAGCTCTGCCTTTATTATTACCTTTCTGAGGCCTGCCATTGGACAGGGACCAAGTGCTAATTTACATCAATCCCATCAGCCCCTCATACAGTAAAAGCCAGAGGAATACATATCACTGCTGGGACTGAAAGACTATGGTAGAGGACACTACTTGTATTGGTGTTTACTTGAGATACTGTCTGAAATAGATCACAGGTTACTTACTTACTTAGGCCCATCGTTCCCCAGGGAGAATAGGCCATCGACGACTCCTCTCTATGGCACTCTGTTCTGGGCAGTCTTCTCAATCTCGTTCTATCCCATGTCAGATGTTTTGGTGTCTGCTTCAATCTCCCGCCTTCAGGTGTGTAACCTCCCGGTGACCATGAGTACTGGAGTTTTTTCTGGTCCAGTCGTGTGGTCACGAAACACTCCTGGCCCTGTGCAAATAGTAGAAGAACAAGTTACCAGGATAAAAAAAATCCCTCCTTGATGAATGACACTAAAAACATATAATCAATGCTGACCTTCATCAGACTGCATTACCCGATGACTAAAGATGCCAGCGTATAACTCACATTTTCACACAAATATCTAATTGAAGTCAATCTATGATTGATATCTTAAGTTAGGATTCGGTCTTAAAAGACTAAAAGAAGCAATCTAGCCTCAGACTCTTGCTCCAATGATTTATCAAAAAGTCATAAAGCAGCGTCTCAGCAGCCAGTTGTCTTCGTTAGGCTTTCTTTCATTATGGCTGAGACCAGCAAACTCATAAAAACGTGTCCAACCTTCTATGTTCAACTCAGCACTAAAAGCAGAGGTCTTGGGCCCATTTCAGGCTCTGTGTCAGTGGGATATGGGCTGTCAGAGGCCAGACAAGTTCACACACCAGGCCCGTGATTGACTGACTTAATGTAGGGGGGAGGATCAATAAGCAATATCAGAAGTTTTAACACAAGGCAATACACATAAACCTTTACCAACTTCACAATGTCACTCACTCACTGTTCATTAAAGCTTCTCCTCCTCATCCCTTAGGATAAAAAGGGATACATCTATCAAAAACTCCATCAAAAACCCTGGTTTTCATAGTCATTCCTCCTTTTCTAATCCCCCTCCTTTCCTCTTCCCTCATCTCCATTTTGATGTCTGTCTATTAGTGGAGGGTGAGGCCTTCCCTGTTCTCGCATCCAGGGGCTAAATTAGCTCAATCAGCCCCCTTTCACCTCCCCTCACTGGGCCTGGAGCTGAGTGACATACTGGTCCCCTGGGAGGCGCTGGACTCATAGACATAGAGTAGAGCCCAGCGACAGATAGATAGATAGGCCTACAGATAGATACTGACAGAGACAGATAAGACAGAGGGAGAGAGGAGATGAGGAATGGGAGGAGGAAAAGGAATGAAAGGGAGGAGAATGGGAGTGGCATGAAAGCTCCAGAGGTAGAGAGAGAATGTGGGGCAGAGAGGGAGGCTGAGTGAGAGGGAAAGAGAGTGAGAGAGAGAAAAAACATGAATTCAGCCTAATCTGATACTGGGGATATTCCCAGCCCTGAATGGTGCTCCTTGTTTTCTATTTATTGAACAAGTAAAAGAATCTCTGATTCATTTTCATCACCATCCCAGTCTCTCCTTTTTCCCCTTTCACTCTCTTCTGTTATTCATCTATGGAGCCCAGCAGTGGCCAGAGAGGGCTGTGCTGCTGCCAAGCCCAGGTCAGGGCCTGACTGTGGGTAGAGGCTCCCTGCTCTGTTAATCAAGGTGCGTGTGTGTTGGGGGGGGGGGGGGGGGGGGGCTGTTCTAAGGAAGCCATTTCAGCTCTACAGGGATTTATTAGACTGGGGAGTGCATTAGCATCATAAAGACCTGGGAGAATAGGGCTTTGGATGGCCGGTGTACGCCAGCCACACACTCTGGAGCATGTGTGTGTAAGAGGAATCGGATTGCCGTGATTTAAGCCCATAAAGAATGTTAAACGGCAAATATGGATCACCCCATGGCAGCACTGGACCTAATGAATCAGGAGAGGGAGGAGAAGAAGGGTAGAAGGAGGGTGGAGGGTTCGGAGAGACCAGCTACTGTACTGACTGATGACCACTAATGAATGACAGCACACGCACACTGGGAAAGCTACAAACACACACACACACACGACAAAGCTGAAAACCACACTCTACGCACAGACATGCACGCACACCCACAACCTCAAGGTTTTCCAATATTCTGTGACCCACCCACCTACTGTATAAACCAGATAACATTATTCATGACCCATTTTCTTTCCTGTGACCCAGCAGGAATGAGTCATGACATTGTAGGTCCCAACCCACTTAATGGTAACGTTGGATTACCACACTATCAACTGTGTGACTTTGTGTGTGTGTGCTAAAATATCAAGTATATACTCACCCAGATTTGGGAGGCATGATGGATCAGAGTTTTGACAGAGGACAGACGGACCACACCATGTGCTGAGGAGAGGGGGGTGTTGAGGGTTGGCTCAGACCAATGGGAGGATGGGGAAAACCACTGGCTCACAACTAAAGGGAACACTAGGCCCAATAATAACTGCAGACAAAACATTGGCCTCAACCCTAACTCATTCACATCTCAAAGTTTCATAAATACAAGCCCATTGACATTGATGAATGATTTGCACAAATAAACACACCCCAACCATAATATTGGCTTCCCTAATACATAATGGTTGTTGGCTTTTTTACATGGAGGCCTAGACAAACCAAAGATTGCAGGCCCTTTTCAATCTTTCTTTCTCTCTGTTCCTGTGTTGTTTTCAGATTAACTAATAATTATTGTAAATCTATACCTGTGCTACTGTGTGTGGTGAGTGAGCCATCGTGAAATTACAGCACTCATTATCCTCCCTCCCTCGTCCTATTTTAAGCCTCTCTTCATAGGGGATAAACTGCCCTAATAAAATGGTATTTAAAAATAGGTTAATTGCATTGCAGCTCTATTCCTGTGATTGTTATGGAGAATAATGAGATGAGAGCTGTGGGGAGAGGGGGAGAGGGGGACGGAGGGGTAGAGAGAGAGAGAGAGAGAGAAAAAGAGAAAGACAGAAGGGGTTAGACAATGTGGAGGGTCTCAACCTGGAGTTTGGTGGTTCTCTGCCTCTCCCTGGTGGACAGAAATAAGAACAGCAGTGTTAGTGTCAGGTCCAGGGGAGAACTGACTGCCCCTTCTCATTGAAGCCCCGAAGTTCAAGGCTGAGCACGGTAATGCAGGCATTGTTTGCAGAAAACAGGATCCCCCATTACAGAAGGGGAAAATGGCAATATTTGTGTAAATAAGCACACATTCTGAAGCATTCCTGGTACCAATATTTTCTTCTATTAAACAAGATGTGCCTTTGAACCAATTATTATAATGTTTAAAATCGCACACAGAAGAGGTTTTAAGGATAATTTAGTAGCTAATGGCAGCCTGCAGTAACCCGGTTGGCCCTCAACTTGAGATTGAGGTACACTGAGCTAGCCTGCAATATCACTTCCTGGAGTAGCTCAAACTGTGCATCGTATGTCTACATAAATCTCCCACATGACGCCATCTTAACCGACTTCCTTGGCTTCAAATGCGCTATTGAGTCTTCACATAGGAATGAATGAAGTCTCAAGTGATCAATGGCTTTCGCCCTCCCTTCGGCAAATCTGAGCAGAACCCTATCCTCCTGATTCCAGCTTACAAGCAAAAACTCAAAGCAGGAACTACCAGTGAAGCGCTCAATGCAGAAGTGGTCAGATTAAGCAGATGCTAAACTACAGAACTGTTTCACTAGCACAGACTGGAACATGTTCTGGGATTCATCCGATAATATTGAGTTCACCACACCTGTTACCGGCTTCATTATTAAGTGCATCGACGACGACGTCCCCACAGTGACCGTATGTACAGTACCAGTCAAAAGTTTGGACACAACTACTCATTCAAGGGTTTTTCTTTATTTGTACTATTTTCAACATTGTAGAATAATAGTGAAGACATCAAAACTACAAAATAACACATATGGAATCATGTAGTAACCAAAAAAAGTGTGAAACAAAACATACTACATTTAATATTTGAGATTCTTCAAAGTAGCCACCCATTGCCTTGATAACAGCTTTGCAAACTCTTGGCATTCTCTCAACCAGCTTCATGAGGTGACCTGGAATGCATTTCAATTAACAGGTGTGGCTTTTTAAAAGTAAATTTGTGGAATTTCTTTCCTTCTTGATGTGTTTGAGCCAATCAGTTGTGTTGTGACAAGGTAGGGGTGGTATACAGAATACAGCCCTATTTGGTAAAAGACTAAGTCCATATTATGGCAAGAACAGCTCAAATAAGCAAAGAGAAGTGACAGTCCATCATTACTTAAGTCAATCCTGGAAATGTCAAAAACGTTGAAAGTTTCTTCAAGTGCAGTCGCAAAAAACGATCTAGCGCTATGATGAAACTGTCTCTCATGAGGACCGCCACAGGAAAGGAAGACCCAGAGTTACCCCTTCTGCAGAGGATAAGTTCATTAGAGTTAACTGCACCTCCGATTGCAGCCCAAATAAATGCTTCACAGACTTCAATTAACAGACACATCGCAACATCAACTGTTCAGAGGAGACTGTGTGAATCAGGCCTTCATGGTCAAATTACTGCCAAAAAAAACACTACTAAAAGGACACCAATAAGAAGAAGAGACTTGCTTGGGCCAAGAAACATGAGCAATGGACATTAGACTGGTGGAAATCTGTCCTTTGGTCTGAGGAGTTCAAATTTGAGGTTTTTGGTTCCAACCTCTGTGTCTTTGTGAGAAGCAGAGTAGATGAATGGATGATCACTGCATGTGTGGTTCCCACCTTGAAGCATGGAGGAGGAGGTGTGATGGTGCTTTGCTGATGACACTGATATATTTAGAATTCAAGGCACACTTAACCAGCATGGCTACCACAAAATTCTGAAGCAATACGCCATCCCATCTGGTTTGCGCTTTGTGTGACTATCATTTGTTTTTCAATAGGACAATGACCCAAAACACACCTCCAGGCTGTGTACGGGCTAATTGACCAAGAAGGAGAGTGATGGTGCTGCATCAGATGACCTGGCCTCCACAATCACCCGACCTCAACTTATTGAGATGGTTTGGGATGAGTTGGACCACAGAGTGAAGGAAAAGCAAACAACAAGTGCTCAGCATATGTGGGAACTCCTTCAAGACTGTTGGAAAAGCATTCCTTATGAAGCTGGTTGAGAGAACGCCAAGAGTGTGAAAAAGCTGTCATTGTCGTGGAGAATCGTCTCAGAAATATAAAACTCTTACAAGAACTTGTGAATTCAATATAGACTTTAATACAAAGTAGCAAAGCTGAGCCCTTCCATGGAAGGACCCTATAACAGCGCCGAGCCCCTCCATGGAAAGAGACTAAATTCTCATATTACAGAGTCCTGCCTTTATAGGATTCTGTCTTTGCATAACGTATAGAGTCCCCTCCCTCTATATGAAAATAGCTTCCCTTGACTTTTCTTCATCATTAATCTTTCAATCTCAGAGCTTGCTTGTTCACGCCCACTAACGCTCATATCTGCTTTTGGTTAGGTTATAATGATGACAGAACCCTTTTCACGTCCTAAAAATAATCTATGCATTGCATGCTTATGTTTTACGTGTTAGTCATCAGTTATCTTGCTTCCATCTTTCTTCCTGTATACTGCTGACCATAGTATGTCCAGCTGTCATAAATGTACGTATGGTCTTGGTTAATGTACTCTTTCAAAAATAGAGTATAGCCTGGGTGTCATATGGCCTGGGTGTCATCTTCTCTTAATGTGCATGTCCTTGCTACTTCAGCCTGGCAACTAGACCTATTTATATTTAATGCTCAGCTCTCCTTAATGGTTTGCTCCAACATCATCAAGGCAAAGGGTGGGTATTTTGAAGAATCTAAAATATGTTTTGATTTGTTTAACACTTTTTTGGTTACTACATAATTCCATATGTGTTATTTCATAGTTTTGATGCCTTCACTATTAATCTACAATGTAGAAAATAGTAAAAAAAAAAAAAAAAAAAAAAAAAAAAACTTGAATGAGTAGGTGTGTCCAAACTTTTGACTGGTAGTGTATATATACATCGACCAGAAGCCATGGATTACAGGCAGAATCTGTACTGAGCTAAAGGCTAGAGCTGCCAATTTCAAGGAGCGGGACACTAATACGGACGCTTATAAGAAATCCCGCTATGACCTCCAACAAGCCATCAAACAGGCAAAGCATCAATACAGGACTAAGATTGAATCTTACTACTTCGGCTCTGACACTCGTTGGATGTGGCAGGGCTTGCAAACTATCGCCGATTACAAAGGGAAACTCAGCCGTGAACTGCCCAGTGACGCGAGCATACCAGACTAGCTATATGCCTTCTTTGCTCGGAAGACTGTGTGATCTTGCTCCCCGTAGCCAATGTGAGCATGACCTTTAAACAGGTTAACATTCACAAGGCCGAAGAATTAGACGGATTACCAGGACGCGTATTCAGAGCATGCACTGACCAGCTGGCAAGTGTCTTTACTGACATTTTCAATGCACCAAGTCTAGAACCAACAGGACCCTGAACAGCTTCTACCCTGAAGCCATAATATGCTGAAGAGTTAACCAAATAGCATCCCAGACTATCTGCATTGACCCTTTTTGCACTAACTCTTTTGACTCATGACATACGCTGCTATGGTTTATTATTCTGTCCTTTTGCCTAGTCACTTTACCCCTACCTATATGTACATACACAAAAGGTATATGGACACCCCTTCAAATGAGTGGATTTGGCTATCTCAATTACCTCGTACCTGCACATCGACTCGGTACTGGTATCCCGTGTATATAGCCAAGTTACTGTTATGAATTATGTATTTATTCCTTTTTTCCCCCCCTTTTTTTTCTCTCTGCATGGTTGGGAAGGGCCTGTAAGTAAGCATTTCAGTTGGTCTCCACTTGTTTTTTAGGAAGCATGTGACAAATAAAATGACAGTAGGATTAAGTTGTCCCGAGACACTGATACATGCACACACCCTCATAACACTCTTCATCTGCATGCATCAGGACACAATGTGTCTCTTCGGATGGTGTTAAGGTTTCCTTGATATTACTAAAGGTGCCCTCAAGGGTTGATTTCAGGCACAGTATTTTTTACTAGTTATATAAACAATATCGGTTTGTCTGTAAGAAATTTTAATCACCCATTTTATGTGGAAGATAATGTTTTGTATTCTTCTGCCACTTCTGTTGACAAGGCTCTTTCAGAATTACAAATCGGCCTTTTTAGCTTTGCAGGTGTCCATTGGATGGATTGCACGATTTCTGTTTATAAAGCCCTCTTGCACAAATCTTACTTAATTGTTAACCTACAGACATACGAGCTACTAGACCCAGTGTCAGAGATGGCTAACTCTGGAGATCCCTTTTGTCTCCTGAGTTAAGTAGACCTGCATTTAGTTTTTTTGCACCTTACGTGGATGTTTTGGTGCATCTAGGACACTTCAGACAGCTGGTTGATGACCTTTTTACTAAGGAATGTGTTAGTGTTTTGTAAGTTAGTTTTCTAAAATTGGGTTGTAAATATTGTATATTTGTATTGGGTTGCAATTGTAAATATTGAGAATTCGTATAACTGTGTACATGCAGGGAACCCCTGTAAATAAGGCTTTTGGTGTGGGATATGGGATTTCCCGATTTAAATAACTAAAATAAAATAATCTCACAAACACAAAAAAATACTCATATTTTGGTAAAACATTTTATATCCAAAGCAAAACCAGAATGCCAGTTTCCCCTGCCCAGTCAGCCAGAGTCAGTCCCATACAGTGACATGGGGGGGGGGGGCAGTCAAAGAGGGGACAACACGTCACATTATCTGCAGACAAGCTCTTTGGCGTGTTGGCTGGACAATAAAAACTAAAATAAAACAATTGCTTACTAACATTGGAGCAGGATAAAGGCAAACTCTGGCAGACAGAGAGAGAGTCAGGTCTGTTCAAGGTTATGCCAACGGATCTCCTCGATGGTATTTCTGAGTACCATTAGAAGGTAGTCATCTCCACGGAAATCAAAGACCATGAAGGAAAATACCCTTCTCTTGTGGTATTTGGGTTTGGCTGGGGAGCAGTACTACAGGCCATCTTCACATTCACAAAAAGCGCAATTAAAACAGAATAAAATCAAATAAATCACCTCTCAACAGTCTCTGGTTCCAATTTCTGTAGGTTAAAAAAGAGAAACCACTCCCAATCAATAGAAAAATGGCATAATATAATCGTACATGTTGTTCTCAGCCTGGTGAAATTTGAACAGTTCTTCACACAAAGAAAAGTATAGAATATGTCTCCCCACTGGTCGTACACTTTCACACTAGTGGCTTAAATACTTGCATATGGCTGTTAGAGGAAAAAGGTACTTTTGGAATAAAATAAAATAAAAAAGAACAAATACAAATACAATACATTTAAGTGGCTTAGTGGCATAAAACATATGAAATAAAACTAATTTCATAAATTCTTTCATGTACAAAGTCAATAAAATATAGGTTCCAGTGCTTTGGGAGATAAAATAAAACCAACTATAAATCAAGAATACAAACAAATACCTTTTAAATCATCATGTTTCTTCCTTTTTTCTTTACTGATCATAAGCCATATCAAATCAAAGTGTTACCCCTAGTCCCTCATCCAAATTCATTTGTTACCTGTTAGTTTATTCATGTATTGTACATCCGTAGTTTGGTTTCTACAGGGTTGGTTTGGTTTGTACCTAGTGAGTGTGTGTAGTTTTATCTGGCTGACCCAAAGCTGGCAGTTCTACAAGCACAAACCGGGTGAGATACTGAAGTCTCGCTCAAAGTGTTGATTTGAACACAGCCTCATGGCACACTGCTTTGTGTGTGTGTGTGTGTGTGTGTGTGTGTGTGTGTGTGTGTGTGTGTGTGTGTGTGTGTGTGTGTGTGTGTGTGTGTGTGTGTGTGTGTGTGTGTGTGTGTGTGTTAGGCTGGTGCTGTGTTTTTACAGTGCGGAATACGACACTACACACCAATCTATTTGACTGCTCCTCTCTCTCCTAACTACAAACTACAACAGGGATCATCAACTAGATTCAGCTGCGGGACAATGTTTTCTTGAGCGGATGGTCAGGGGGCCAGAACATAATTACAAAGAATTTGTAGACTGCTAATTGACTGCAAGAAGCCCAAACAGGTATCAAAACATAATCATTTCAAACCTATTTTATGCATGGGAATACATTTATTTTACTACCCCTAAAATCACTTGGAGCTGATTTTCTGGCGTTTAACAGTCTTTTATGTAAACAATAATTTAAAAAATAAAGTGGTCTCAGAAAACTTGCGGGGCCAAATAAATCACCCGTGGGAAAAATTTGTAGCGCAGGCCGCCAGTTGGGGAACCCTGCACTACAATATGCTAAAACACAACCCACTCCTTCGCTCTCCACACTCTCCAGCTAACCCAGATAGAGTGGGGCTTCAGGTGGCTAACACAAGGCACGTTGGCAGGTTAAGGACTGAGCTACATAACCTCTTCAATCGCTACACTATCTCACAATGCAGGGCCAATCCATCTCTCCTCAACATTCACACAGGGGTCAGAGGTCATGGAGTAGACTTGGCAGTACCCTAAAGGCTAAAGGTCATAGGTCACACAGGAGATGGCAGTACCATAGAGGTCATGGCAGTGTGTTTTACAGAAGAAGGGTGTGTGTGTGTGTTAAACCGTTGGCAGTGCCTCACATATTTCCCTTCAAATAACAGGGGCCCTTCTGTGTTAGCGTGAACAAGAAGCTGTCTGTGCTCGTTGTGTGTTCGTGTGTGTACTAGATTGTGTATCATTTAGAGGTGCTCTGATATTTACAGTGGTAGGGAACAACTATTTCAATCCGAAACATGGATTTGGTTTCTCATATTGCTGTTGAATGTGTATCTATGTGAGTGTTAAGGGTGTGCATCCATAAGAATTTTGAGTGTGTGTGTTTAAGTGTGTCTCAGTGTGTGTACAGTGTCTATGCGAGTGCTTACAGTGTATGTGAGGAGTTTGGAGTGCATATGTAGCAGGGTTGTTGAACAGAGCAAAAGCATATATCACAGTATATCAGTGCTCTTGGGGGTGTATGTCCAGTGGGTGTTCTGTACGTACCATATGTGCCTGTGTCTGTGTGTGTCTGTGTGTAGACTCCTTCTACAGTATATCTGTGTCCTCTATGCTGAAGCTGGATCTGCGGCTGGAGTCAACCGAGGCCTCAGGGGACATGGCAGAGAGCAGAGGGTCTCCACCCAGAGGAGACAGAGGCTCGTCCATCATCAGGAAGCCCAGGTCGCCTCTCCTTCCCTGGGTACCCAGGAGGCCGAGCTCCCCTAGCCCTGACAAGCTCTCCGGGTAGCCAGGCACCCCGTCACACAAGTCCAGCGACTGGGCAAAGTCAAAGGGCTGAGAGCTGCCCACAGCTGGGTACTGGAGGGGAAGTTGGGGCTGGAGGTGAGGGGGGAGATGAGGCAGCTGTCTGGGCTGGCCCTGCTGGGGCTGGATGTGGTGGGACTGGGGGTGGTGGTGGTGTTGTTGGCCCTGGGCATGAGCTTGGTGCTGGGCCTGTTGCTGCTGCTGCTGGAGCTTCTCCTCAGGGCTGGTCTCCTGTTTGATGTAGGAACCCATCAGGTCCCCAGAACCCATCCCAGAGGGAGAGGAGCTGGGGAGGCCGTGCAGACGAGCCTGCATCTCTAACTCCTACAGACACAGAGAGGAGGAAGAAGAGAGGGTAAAGAGAGGGAGAGATGATTAAATACAGATGACTGCATGGCACGGCATTCTAGAGCTCATACTGTACATGCTCTTTACCTCAATGTGTGTATGTATGCGTGTGACCGAGTGTGTTGCATGAATGAATGTGTGTGTGTGTTACCTCGATGCGCAGCCACAGCTGTTTGTTGGCCATCTCCATCCTCTTGAAGTTGTTCTCTACCTCTCTGGTCCTCTGCATGTCCTTCTGCATCCGCTTGATGTACTCTACGGATGCCCTCAGAATAGTGCCCTTATTCCAGCGCACGTCCCTATAGAACATTACAGAAGAACATCTTTCCCAGTGAGCACTAGATGTTGAAAATACGTCTTTTCAATGTCTTCGCAACCAAAAATATGTATTTTGCTCATACGGTTAGAAGGATCAGTTGGCCAAACAAGAAGCAGGACACATAAGAATACATCTTCTGCTAATACATATACAAAAAGTCTACATATCTCATAGACATAGAACAACAAATATTAACACGGTGAAGTGAGGTGACTTACAGGTCGTTGGTTTTGGGGATCATGCCGCCCAGCTCTTTAATGCGGTCGTTGATGTTGAACCTCCTCCTCCTCTCAACTAAACCACAGGAAAAGAGGGAACGATGAAAGGAGGTGAAGAGAACATGGGAAAACGTGTTGCAACAATGGCATTTGGAATTTCATGTGAGGCAATCCACCTTCAACAACCCAATAACATGAACACAAAGGCACGCACACACACTGACATGACTATACACTCTGGCTGTTATTGCTGACTAAACTCAAGACAGTGTAGATGAGTGGTTGTCAGCTTGGAGGTTAGAGACAGAGAGAAGCTTGGAGGTTAGAGACAGACAGATACAGAGAGAGACAGACAGACAAAGAGAGAGACAGATGAGGAAGTCAGATTCCAGCTCTAAGCAGATGACCTTGTCCTACTGTCACCAATAGAGAAAAGTCTAAAGGAACAACTTAACATTCTTTGGGAATACAGCATCAACTGGGGAATCAATATCAACTTTCAAAAAAATTGATTTTCTAGAAGAAGGCCAGGAATCAGAGGATCAGACACTCCTTCAAATGAGGAAATACCATGGTTGAACATGCCCAATGGTACAACCACCTGAGATAAAAAAATCTGTGCCTCTGGGGGATTTTTTCTGGAAGTGAATGCACTAAAGAAAAAGCCTGCAATGTATTTTACTGTATAAAAATAAACAAATATTCTTATCCAAATCTGGTGCAAAATATTCAATAGTTTAATTTGACCAAATGCACTATATGGAAGCAAGATTTGGGGTGAAACCTGTAATTACAATTACAAGCATTGGATTATCCTAAATATCCAAAGGAAAAGTACCAAATAATGCATGCAGAGCAGAACTCGGACGATTACCTTTCAATGTAAATATAAAGGACCCGAGAGAGAGAGAGACCGTGAGAGAGAGAGAGACCGAGAGAGAGAGAGAGAGAGAGACCGAGAGAGAGAGAGAGAGAGACCAAGAGAGGGAGACGGAGAGAGAGAGAGCGAGAGGGAGATGAGAGCGAGAGGGAGACGAAAGCGAGAGGGAGACGAGAGAGGGACTGAGAGAGAGACCGAGAGACTGTGAGAGAGACCGTGAGAGAGAAAGAGAGAGAGAGAAAGACCGAGACCGTGAGAGACCGACCGAGAGAGAGAGAAAGAAAGAAAAAGAGACCGACCGTGTAAGAGATCGACCATGTGAGAGAAAGAGAGACCGTGAGAGAGAGGGAGACCATGAGAGAGAGACCGTGAGAGAGACCGTGAGAGAGACCAAGAGAGGGAGACCGAGAGAGGGAGAGAGAGGGAGACGAGAGAGAGAGGGAGACGAGAGAGAGAGGGACCGAGAGAGGGAGACACGAGAGAGAGGGAGACGAGAGAGAGAAGGAGACGAGAGAGAGAAGGAGACGAGAGAGAGAAGGAGACGAGAGAGAGAAGGAGACGAGAGAGAGAGAGGGAGACGAGAGAGAGAGACCGAGAGACCCAGAGAGAGACCAAGAACAAGAGAGAAAGAGACCAAGAATGAGAGAGAGACCGACCGAGAGAGAGACCGAGAGAGAGACCGACCGAGAGAGAAAGAGACCGACCGAGAGAGAGAGAGAGAGACCGACCGTGAGGGAGAGACCGTGAGAGAGAGAGACAGAGAGAAAGACCGAGACCGTGAGAGTGAGAGACACCGACCGAGAGAGAGACCGACCGTGAGAGCGCGAGACAGAGAGAGCGAGAGAGAGAAAGAGACCGAGCGAGAGAGTGAGAGAGAGAGACTGTGAGAGAGCGAGAGAGCTAACGAGACCGAGCGAGAGAGACCGTGAGATAGAGAGACCGACAGAGAGAGCGAGAGAGAAAATATACGCCTTCAATATGGGGAAACACTGAAGCAATACAAACGCACCCTAAGAACAAAAAAGGAACAGCACATTAGAAATCAGCTGGTTGGAATTGAGGAATCCATAGAATCAAACCACTTCTGGGAGAATTGGAATAAATTAAACAAACCTCATCATGAGGAATTGGCTATCCAAAATGGGGATATGTGGAGAAATCACTTTGCAAACCTCTACAGCAACATAACAAAGAGCCCAGAACAAAAAGATATACAAGAAAAATTACAAATCCTTGAATTAGCAGTCAAAGACTATCAGAATCCTGTAGATACCCCAATTACAGAAGAAGAATTATTGGAAAAACTATGCAATCTCCAACCCAAAAAGGCCTGTGGTGCTGATGGTATTTTAAATGAAATGATCAAATATACAGACCACAAATTCAAATTGGCTATACTCAAACTCTTCAACATTATCCTCACTGCAGGTATTTTCCCCGATATTTGGAACCAGGGATTGATCACACCAATCTATAAAAATGGAGACAAATTTGACCCAAATAATTACAGAGGAATTTGCGTTAACAGCAACTTGGGGAAAATTCTCTGCAGTATTATAAATAGCAGACTACATCATTTCCTTGACGAACACAACGTCCTGAGCAGAAGCCAGATTGGATTTCTAAAAAATTATCGTACAACAGACCACATTTACACCCTCCACACTCTAATTGATAAACAAGTTAACCAAAACAAAGGCTAAATCTACTCGTGTTTTGTAGATTTCAAGAAAGCATTTGATTCAATTTGGCACGAAGGTCTTTTTTATAAACTAATAGAAAGTGGTATTGGAGGGAAAACATATGATTTTATTAAATCAATGTACACTAAAAACAAATGTGCGGTTAAAATTGGCAACAAGCAAACAGACTTCTTCTCTCAGGGGCGGGGAGTGAAACAGGGCTGCCCAATAAGTCCAACATTATTTAACATCTACATTAATGAATTGGCAAAAACATTAGAAGAATCGGCAGCACCTGGTATCACCCTACACAACACTGAAATCAAGTGTCTGCTGTACGCAGATGACCTGGTGCTGCTGTCTCCCACTAAAGAGGGGTTACAGCAGCACCTAGATCGTCTTCACAGGTTCTGTCAGACCTGGGCTCTGACCGTTAACCTAAAAAAAACAAATATAATGATATTCCAAAAAAGGTCGGGAAATAAGGATGACAAATATAAATTCTATTTGGACACAGTTCTATTAGAACACACCAAAAACTACACATATCTAGGACTAAATATCAGCAACACAGGTAGCTTTCACATGGCTGTGAATGAGCTGAGAGACAAAGCAAGAAGAGCATTCTATGCCATTAAAAGGAACATCAAAATTGAAATTCCAATTAGAATCTGGCTCAAAATTTTTCAATCAGTTATAGAACCAATTGCTCTATATGGCAGTGAAGTATGGGGTCCACTCTCTAATAATGAATTTACTAAATGGGACAAACATCCAACTGAAATATTGCATGCAGAGTTTTGCAAGACTGTATTGCAAGTACAAAGAAAAACTCCAAATAACGCATGTAGGGCAGAATTGGGCCAATACCCCCTCCTCATTCGAATAGAAAAAAGAGCCATCAAATTTTACAACCATCTAAAAACAAGTGACCCTAAAACATTCCATCACACAGCTCTACAATGTCAAGAGATGAAACCAGAGAAGAGTCCCCTCAGCCAGCTGGTTCTGAGGCTCAGTTCACCAACCCAAACCAACCCCATAGAGCCTCGGGACAGCCCTCAGAAAATCTGGCCCAACCAAATCATCACAAAACAAAAAGAAAAATATATAACCTATTGGAAAGACACCACAAAAAATCAAAGTAAACTTCAATGCTATTTGGCTCTAAACAGACAGTACATGGTGGCAGACTATCTGACCACTGTGACTGATAGAAAACTGAGGAAAACATTGACTAGGTACAGACTCAGTGAGCACCGTCTGGCTATAGAGACCGGTCGTCACAGACAAACCTGGCTGCCCAGAGAGGACAGGCTGTGCTCACTCTGCTCCAGGGGAGAGGTAGAGACAGAGGTGCATTTCCTACTACACTGTGACAAATACTCAGACCTAAGAGCATATTTCTTTCCCAAAATTATAACTCAATACAAAGAATTTGAAACTATAAAAGATGAAGAAAAAATCAAATATTTATTGGGTGAAAAGCCAAAATGTGCAGTTTTGGCAGCCAAATATGTGTCCTCCTGCCACAACCTGAGGGACAGCCAGTGAAAAATGCAAAGTAATGTTGATAATATTTCCCATTTAGCTTAGTTTTGTTTTGTCTTTCATACCAGGTCATATGTCTTCTCAAGTCATATTGACACTGGTCTACTACTGTTGCTTTAATTTATTGTTCTGATTAATATTGTTGTTGTAGTTGTTGTTAATGGTAATCCCATGTCCACTACTACTGTTATTATTGCTGTTGGTCCCACCATTTATTTATATAAATATATATATATTTTGTATATATATACATATATATTTTATTTTTATTTTTCGATATGTATACTTTGACAATGTAAGTAATAATGAACTTGCCATGTCAATAAAGTCAATTGAATTGAATTGAATTGAATTGAGAGAGACCGACAGAGAGAGAGAGAGAGAGAGACCGACAGAGAGAGAGAGAGACCGACAGAGAGAGAGACCGACAGAGAGAGATGCTCTCTACTGTATGCTTATTGTTATTGTTGAATTTATGGTTATTTTGACACTTGGTTATTGTTGTTACTGTTGTCCCGTTGACAATTTTGATTCATTTTTATTTATTTTTATATTGTAAATATCCAAAGTAAGCTTTGGCAATATGTACATTGTTACGTCATGCCAATAAAGCAAATTGAATTGAAAGAGACCGACAGAGAGAGAGAGACCGACACAGAGAGAGAGAGAGAGAGAGAGAGACCGACAGAGACCGACAGAGAGAGAGACCGACAGAGAGAGAGAGAGACCGAGAGAGAGAGAGAGAGAGAGAGACCGACCGTGTGAGAGAGAGGGAGAGACCGCACGAGAGAGAGCGCGACACCGAGAGAGAGACACGACACAGAGAGACACCGCGAGAGAGAGACACCGCGAGAGAGAGACACCGTGAGAGAGAGAGCAACACTGTGTGAGAGAGAGCAACACTGTGAGAGAGAGAGCAACACCGTGAGAGAGAGAGCAACACCGTGAGAGAGAGAGCAACACCGTGAGAGAGAGAGCAACACCGTGAGAGAGAGAGCAACACCGTGAGAGAGAGAGCAACACCGTGAGAGAGAGAGCAACACCGTGAGAGAGAGCGAGAGACACCGCGAGAGAGATACACCGCGAGAGAGATACACCATGAGAGAGAGACACCGTGAGAGAGAGAGAGACACACCGTGCGAGAGAAAGAGACACACCGTGAGAGAGAGAGCGCGAGAGAGAGAGAGACACACCGTGAGAGAGAGAGAGCGACACCGTGAGAGAGACACCGTGAGAGAGAGACACCGTGAGAGAGAGACACCGCGAGAGAGAGAGAGAGACACACCGTGAGAGAGAGAACGAAAGACACACACCGTGAGAGAGAGAGTGACACCGTGAGAGAGCGAGAGACACTGTGAGAGAGAGCGACACCGTGAGAGAAAGGGCAACACCGTGAGAGAGAGCGACACCGTGAGAGAGAGAGCAACACCGTGAGAGAGAGCGAGAGACACCGCGAGAGAGATACACCGCGAGAGAGATACACCGTGAGAGAGAGACACCGTGAGAGAGAGAGAGAGACACACCGTGCGAGAGAAAGAGACACACCGTGAGAGAGAGAGCGCGAGAGAGAGAAGAGACACACCGTGAGAGAGAGATCGAGAGAGACACACACCGTGAGAGAGAGAGAGAGAGAGACACACCGCGAGAGAGAGAGAGAGACACCGCGAGAGAGAGAGAGACACACCGTGAGAGAGAGAGAGCGAAAGACACACACCGTGAGAGAGAGAGTGACACCGTGAGAGAGCGACACCGTGAGAGAAAGAGCGACACCGTGAGAGAGAGAGCGACACCGTGAGAGCGAGAGAGAGCGACACCGTGAGAGAGCGAGAGAGAGCGACACCGTGAGAGAGCGAGCAACACCGTGAGAGAGACACACACCGCGAGAGAGAGAGAGCGACACCGTGAGAGAGAGAGCAACACCGTGAGAGAGACACACACCGCGAGAGAGAGAGAGCGACACCGCGAGAGAGAGAGAGCGACACCGCGAGAGAGAGAGAGAGCGACACCGCGAGAGAGAGAGAGAGCGACACCGCGAGAGAGAGAGAGAGCGACACCGCGCGAGAGAGAGAGAGCGACACCGCGCGAGAGAGAGAGAGCGACACCGCGAGAGAGAGAGAGAGCGACACCGCGAGAGAGAGAGAGAGCGACACCGCGCGAGAGAGAGAGAGCGACACCGCGCGAGAGAGAGAGAGCGACACCGCGAGAGAGAGAGAGAGCGACACCGCGAGAGAGAGAGAGAGCGACACCGCGAGAGAGAGAGAGCGACACCGCGAGAGAGAGAGAGCGACACCGCGAGAGAGAGACGGAGCGCGAGAGAGAGACGGAGCGCGAGAGAGAGCGACACCGCGAGAGAGAGCGACACCGCGAGAGAGAGAGCGACACCGCGAGAGAGAGAGCGACACCGCGAGAGAGAGAGCGACACCGCGAGAGAGAGAGCGACAGCGAGAGAGAGAGAGCGACACCGCGAGAGAGAGCGAGAGCGACACCGCGAGAGAGAGCGAGAGCGACACCGCGAGAGAGAGCGAGAGCGACACCGCGAGAGAGAGCGAGAGCGACACCGCGAGAGAGAGCGAGAGCGACACCGCGAGAGAGAGCGAGAGCGACACCGCGAGAGAGAGCGAGAGCGACACCGCGAGAGAGAGCGAGAGCGACACCGCGAGAGAGAGCGAGAGCGATACCGCGAGAGAGAGCGAGAGCGACACCGCGAGAGAGAGCGAGAGCGACACCGCGAGAGAGAGCGAGAGCGACACCGCGAGAGAGAGCGAGAGCGACACCGCGAGAGAGAGCGAGAGCGACACCGCGAGAGAGAGCGAGAGCGACACCGCGAGAGAGAGCGAGAGCGACACCGCGAGAGAGAGCGAGAGCGACACCGCGAGAGAGAGAGCGTGACACCGCGAGAGAGAGAGCTTGACACCGCGAGAGAGAGACACCGCGAGAGAGAGACACCGCGAGAGAGAGACACCGCGAGAGAGCGAGACACACCGTGAGAGAGCGAGAGAGAGACCGAGAAAGAGAGCCCGAGAAAGAGAGGTAGAGTCCGAGAAAGAGAGACCGAGAAAGTGTCACAGGCAATTAGACTTTAGTGCCAGAGCAGCAGACAGCTGTGGGTTAACCATCTACCTGTGGGTTAGACTGTGTCAGCTGAATAAACCACTGTGTGTGTGTTTTTAGACAGACAGACAGAGTGGCAGGGACAGAGACAGAGAGTGGCTGGTGTACTTTAAGCAGTGCGAGGTAGTTAAAATGATGGATGTTGAAAAAGTGCACACTCATTCCTATTGTGTTTTTGCGAGGGAGGGTGAAAGTGAGAAAGAGAGCGTGCAAGAGAGGGGGAGGGGGATAAACTCACTCAGGTTGTGGTTGTCTTTCTTCTGTCTCTCTTTGGCCATTGCACGGGTTTCTGCATTGATAAAAACAACAAGCAATGAACTAACACTGTCCCCAAAGTATGTATAGTGAGTGTGATTTCTGTATATAGTTTGGGGTCATAGAGAGTTTGAAAATCATGTTAGAGGCTCACTTTAACTAAAATCATTGAGATTTAGTTTATGCATGGATACAGTATTTCCCCCTAATCATTAGTTAATTAGCTTAATTTATGAATTGAATTCAAACTCAGCACAAATTACATTAAATAATCCCCTCACTCTAGAGAAAAATATACCCCTGGTAGCCATGTATTTGGAACTATCTAATCCTTCTGGTTTTGGTCTGCTGGTTTCCATTCATTACTTAGCATCTGATTCAGACCTGGGAAACCAGGTGGGGAAAATATCTGGCCTGCAGGTCTGTCTCTGATTGGTTACTATGTTTCTGAAAGCTGTAAATGTCTGAGAGCTGGCTGCTTGTTTGCTGTGTCTAAGCTTGTCCCTGATTGGTCCTACCCGTCAGCTCTCGTTTGATGGCCAGGTTAGCAGGGCAGGAGTTGCTGGTCATGGCGATCGATTGACCGGTCATCCCAGGGCCCGTGTACACGTCCAGGTGACTGCTGGACAGAGGGAGCTGGGGAGGACACACACATCAGAATGAGCACCACAACCTACATTTCACTCTATAATCTCAATAAGAGTATTTAGGGTGACTCTCTTTGTGAGATTGGAATATTGTAGGGTTAAGCAGGGGTTATATGAATTACCAGTCAATGAATCTATCATCAACTTCAATGAAGAATGGGTTCAAACAATGAACCAAGCACATCCTTTAGATGGAGAAACGATAGTTAGATACAGTATACTATCCCTTACCAGACACCCTATTTTCAAGGCAGTTAGGACCCCACTAAGCCCTTGTGGCTGGGCAATTGCCTGATACACAACAACATTCAGGAAACCATGCATGAACAAAACCTAGGAACATCTTAAAAACAAGGCTGGAAACCTCAAGGGTCGAGGCCAAACTCCTTTTTCCATAAAATTCACTGAGATCACCCTCAATTACCTTAAAGAGAGCGCGAGCGAGAGTAGATAAAGCGAGCGAGCGTAGAAAGAGCGAGCGAGAGTAGACAGAGTGAGCGAGAGCGGGAGAGAGAGTAGACAGAGTGAGCGAGAGCGAGAGTAGACAGAGCGAGCGAGAGCGAGAGTAGACAGAGCGAGCGAGAGCGAGAGTAGACAGAGCGAGCGAGAGCGAGAGTAGACAGAGCGAGCGAGAGCGGGAGCGAGAGTAGACAGAGCGAGCGAGAGCGGGAGCGAGAGTAGACAGAGCGAGCGAGAGCGGGAGAGAGAGTAGACAGAGCGAGCGAGAGTACAGAGCGAGCGAGCGAGAGCGAGAGTAGACAGAGCGAGCGAGAGCGGGAGAGAGAGTAGACAGAGCGAGCGAGAGCGAGAGAGAGTAGACAGAGCGAGCGAGAGCGAGTAGACAGAGCGAGCGAGAGCGAGTAGACAGAGCGAGCGAGAGCGAGTAGACAGAGCGAGCGAGAGCGAGTAGACAGAGCGAGCGAGAGCGAGTAGACAGAGCGAGCGAGAGCGAGTAGACAGAGCGAGCGAGAGCGAGTAGACAGAGCGAGCGAGAGAGAGTAGACAGAGCGAGCGAGAGTACAGAGCGAGCGAGCGAGAGCGAGAGTAGACAGAGCGAGCGAGCGAGAGCGAGAGTAGACAGAGCGAGCGAGCGAGAGCGAGAGTAGACAGAGCGAGCGAGCGAGAGCGAGAGTAGACAGAGCGAGCGAGAGCGAGAGAGAGTAGACAGAGCGAGCGAGAGCGAGAGAGAGTAGACAGAGCGAGCGAGAGCGAGAGAGAGTAGACAGAGCGAGCGAGAGAGAGTAGACAGAGCGAGCGAGAGCGAGAGAGAGTAGACAGAGCGAGCGAGAGAGAGTAGACAGAGCGAGCGAGAGCGAGAGAGAGTAGAGCAAGCGAGCGAGAGCGAGAGAGAGTAGACAGAGCGAGCGAGAGCGAGAGAGAGTAGACAGAGCGAGCGAGAGCGAGAGCGAGTAGACAGAGCGAGCGAGAGCGAGAGCGAGTAGACAGAGCGAGCGAGAGCGAGTAGACAGAGCGAGCGAGAGCGAGTAGACAGAGCGAGCGAGAGCGAGTAGACAGAGTAGACAGAGCGAGCGAGAGCGAGTAGACAGAGCGAGCGAGAGCGAGTAGACAGAGCGAGCGAGAGAGAGTAGACAGAGCGAGCGAGAGAGAGTAGACAGAGCGAGCGAGAGAGAGTAGACAGAGCGAGCGAGAGAGAGTAGACAGAGCGAGCGAGAGCGAGTAGACAGAGCGAGCGAGAGCGAGAGAGTAGACAGAGCGAGCGAGAGCGAGAGAGTAGACAGAGCGAGCGAGAGCGAGAGAGAGTAGACAGAGCGAGCGAGAGCGAGTAGACAGAGCGAGCGAGAGCGAGAGAGAGTAGACAGAGCGAGCGAGAGCGAGAGAGAGTAGACAGAGCGAGCGAGAGCGAGAAGACAGAGCGAGCGAGAGCGAGAGCGAGTAGACAGAGCGAGCGAGAGCGAGAGCGAGTAGACAGAGCGAGCGAGAGCGAGTAGACAGAGCGAGCGAGAGCGAGTAGACAGAGTAGACAGAGCGAGCGAGAGCGAGTAGACAGAGCGAGCGAGAGCGAGTAGACAGAGCGAGCGAGAGAGAGTAGACAGAGCGAGCGAGAGAGAGTAGACAGAGCGAGCGAGAGCGAGTAGACAGAGCGAGCGAGAGCGAGTAGACAGAGCGAGCGAGAGCGAGAGAGTAGACAGAGCGAGCGAGAGCGAGAGAGTAGACAGAGCGAGCGAGAGCGAGAGAGAGTAGACAGAGCGAGCGAGAGCGAGAGAGAGTAGACAGAGCGAGCGAGAGCGAGAGAGAGTAGACAGAGCGAGCGAGAGCGAGTAGACAGAGCGAGCGAGAGAGAGTAGACAGAGCGAGCGAGAGAGAGTAGACAGAGCGAGCGAGAGCGAGAGAGTAGACAGAGCGAGCGAGAGCGAGAGAGTAGACAGAGCGAGCGAGAGCGAGAGAGTAGACAGAGCGAGCGAGAGCGAGAGAGAGTAGACAGAGCGAGCGAGAGCGAGAGAGAGTAGACAGAGCGAGCGAGAGCGAGAGAGAGTAGACAGAGCGAGCGAGAGCGAGAGAGAGTAGACAGAGCGAGCGAGAGCGAGAGAGAGTAGACAGAGCGAGCGAGAGCGAGAGAGAGTAGACAGAGCGAGCGAGAGCGAGAGAGAGTAGACAGAGCGAGCGAGAGCGAGAGAGAGTAGACAGAGCGAGCGAGAGCGAGAGAGAGTAGACAGAGCGAGCGAGCGAGAGAGAGTAGACAGAGCGAGCGAGAGAGAGTAGACAGAGCGAGCGAGAGAGAGTAGACAGAGCGAGCGAGAGAGAGTAGACAGAGCGAGCGAGAGAGAGTAGACAGAGCGAGCGAGAGAGAGTAGACAGAGCGAGCGAGAGAGAGTAGACAGAGCGAGCGAGAGCGAGAGAGAGTAGACAGAGCGAGCGAGAGCGAGAGAGAGTAGACAGAGCGAGCGAGAGCGAGAGAGAGTAGACAGAGCGAGCGAGAGCGAGAGAGAGTAGACAGAGCGAGCGAGAGCGAGAGAGAGTAGACAGAGCGAGCGAGAGCGAGAGAGAGTAGACAGAGCGAGCGAGAGCGAGAGAGAGTAGACAGAGCGAGCGAGAGCGAGAGAGAGTAGACAGAGCGAGCGAGAGCGAGAGAGAGTAGACAGAGCGAGCGAGAGCGAGAGAGAGTAGACAGAGCGAGCGAGAGCGAGAGAGAGTAGACAGAGCGAGCGAGAGCGAGAGAGAGTAGACAGAGCGAGCGAGAGCGAGAGAGAGTAGACAGAGCGAGCGAGAGCGAGAGAGAGTAGACAGAGCGAGCGAGAGCGAGAGAGAGTAGACAGAGCGAGCGAGAGCGAGAGAGAGTAGACAGAGCGAGCGAGAGCGAGAGAGAGTAGACAGAGCGAGCGAGAGCGAGAGAGAGTAGACAGAGCGAGCGAGAGCGAGAGAGAGTAGACAGAGCGAGCGAGAGCGAGAGAGAGTAGACAGAGCGAGCGAGAGCGAGAGAGAGTAGACAGAGCGAGCGAGAGAGAGTAGACAGAGCGAGCGAGAGCGAGAGAGAGTAGACAGAGCGAGCGAGAGCGAGAGAGAGTAGACAGAGCGAGCGAGAGCGAGAGAGAGTAGACAGAGCGAGCGAGAGCGAGAGAGAGTAGACAGAGCGAGCGAGAGCGAGAGAGAGTAGACAGAGCGAGCGAGAGCGAGTAGACAGAGCGAGCGAGAGCGAGAGCGAGTAGACAGAGCGAGAGAGAGCGAGAGCGAGTAGACAGAGCGAGAGAGAGCGAGAGAGAGTAGACAGAGCGAGAGAGAGCGAGAGAGAGTAGACAGAGCGAGAGAGAGCGAGAGAGAGTAGACAGAGCGAGAGAGAGCGAGAGAGAGTAGACAGAGCGAGAGAGAGCGAGAGAGAGTAGACAGAGCGAGCGAGAGAGAGAGAGTAGACAGAGCGAGCGAGAGCGAGAGAGAGTAGACAGAGCGAGCGAGAGCGAGAGAGAGTAGACAGAGCGAGCGAGAGCGAGAGAGAGTAGACAGAGCGAGCGAGAGCGAGAGAGAGTAGACAGAGCGAGCGAGAGCGAGAGAGAGTAGACAGAGCGAGCGAGAGCGAGAGAGAGTAGACAGAGCGAGCGAGAGCGAGAGAGAGTAGACAGAGCGAGCGAGAGCGAGAGAGAGTAGACAGAGCGAGCGAGAGCGAGAGAGAGTAGACAGAGCGAGCGAGAGCGAGAGAGAGTAGACAGAGCGAGCGAGAGCGAGAGAGAGTAGACAGAGCGAGCGAGAGCGAGAGAGAGTAGACAGAGCGAGCGAGAGCGAGAGAGAGTAGACAGAGCGAGCGAGAGCGAGAGAGAGTAGACAGAGCGAGCGAGAGCGAGAGAGAGTAGACAGAGCGAGCGAGAGCGAGAGAGAGTAGACAGAGCGAGCGAGAGCGAGAGAGAGTAGACAGAGCGAGCGAGAGCGAGTAGACAGAGCGAGCGAGAGCGAGTAGACAGAGCGAGCGAGAGCGAGTAGACAGAGCGAGCGAGAGCGAGTAGACAGAGCGAGCGAGAGCGAGTAGACAGAGCGAGCGAGAGCGAGTAGACAGAGCGAGCGAGAGCGAGTAGACAGAGCGAGCGAGAGCGAGTAGACAGAGCGAGCGAGAGCGAGTAGACAGAGCGAGCGAGAGCGAGTAGACAGAGCGAGCGAGAGCGAGTAGACAGAGCGAGCGAGAGCGAGTAGACAGAGCGAGCGAGAGCGAGTAGACAGAGCGAGCGAGAGCGAGTAGACAGAGCGAGCGAGAGCGAGAGAGAGTAGACAGAGCGAGCGAGAGCGAGAGAGAGTAGACAGAGCGAGCGAGAGCGAGAGAGAGTAGACAGAGCGAGCGAGAGCGAGAGAGAGTAGACAGAGCGAGCGAGAGCGAGAGAGAGTAGACAGAGCGAGCGAGAGCGAGAGAGAGTAGACAGAGCGAGCGAGAGCGAGAGCGAGCGAGAGCGAGAGAGATTAGACAGAGCGAGCGAGAGGGAGAGAGATTAGACAGAGCGAGCGAGAGGGAGAGAGATTAGACAGAGCGAGCGAGAGGGAGAGAGATTAGACAGAGCGAGCGAGAGAGAGTAGACAGAGCGAGCGAGAGAGAGTAGACAGAGCGAGCGAGAGCGAGAGAGTGTAGACAGAGCGAGCGAGAGCGAGAGAGTGTAGACAGAGCGAGCGAGAGAGAAGACAGAGCGAGAGAGAGATTAGACAGAGCGAGAGAGAGTAGACAGAGCGAGAGAGAGTAGACAGAGCGAGAGAGAGTAGACAGAGCGAGCGAGTGCGAGAAGACAGAGCGAGCGAGAACGAGAGAGAGTCGACAGAGCGAGAGAGAGTAAACAGAGCCAGCGAGAGCGAGAGAGTAGACAGAGCGAGCGAGAGCGAGAGAGAGTAGACAGAGCGAGCGAGAGCGAGAGAGAGTAGACAGAGCGAGAGAGAGCGAGAGAGAGTAGACAGAGCGAGAGAGAGCGAGAGAGAGTAGACAGAGCGAGAGAGAGCGAGAGAGAGTAGACAGAGCGAGAGAGAGCGAGAGAGAGTAGACAGAGCGAGAGAGAGAGAGAGAGTAGACAGAGCGAGAGAGAGAGAGAGAGTAGACAGAGCGAGAGAGAGCGAGAGAGAGTAGACAGAGCGAGAGAGAGCGAGAGAGAGTAGACAGAGCGAGAGAGAGTAAACAGAGCCAGCGAGAGCGAGAGAGAGTAGACAGAGCGAGCGAGAGCGAGAGAGAGTAGACAGAGCGAGCGAGAGCGAGAGAGAGTAGACAGAGCGAGCAAGAGATCGTAGACAGAGCGAGCGAGCGAGGGCGCGAGAGAGAGTAGACAGAGCGAGCGAGGGCGCGAGAGAGAGTAGACAGAGCGAGCGAGGGCGCGAGAGAGAGTAGACAGAGCGAGCGAGAGCGAGAGAGTAGACAGAGAGCGAGAGAGTAGACAGAGAGCGAGAGTGTAGACAGATAGCGAGTGTAGACAGAGAGCGAGAGAGAGAGCGAGAGAGTAGACAGAGAGCGAGAGTAGACAGAGAGCGAGAGAGCAGACAGAGAGCAAGAGAGCAGACAGAGAGCGAGAGAGAGAGCGAGAGAGAGCAGACAGAGCGAGAGAGAGAGAGCGAGAGAGCAGACAGAGCGAGAGAGAGCAGACAGAGCGAGAGAGAGAGAGAGAGAGCGAGAGAGAGAGAGCAGACAGAGCGAGAGAGAGCGAGAGAGAGAGAGCAGACAGAGCGAGAGAGAGCGAGAGCAGAGAGAGAGACAGAGAGCGAGAGAGAGAGAGCAGACAGAGACAGAGAGCAGACAGAGAGCGCGAGAGAGAGAGCGAGAGAGAGCAGACAGAGCGAGAGAGAGCAGACAGAGCGAGAGAGCAGACAGAGCGAGAGAGCAGACAGAGCGAGAGAGCAGACAGAGCGAGAGAGCAGACAGAGCGAGAGAGAGCAGACAGAGCGAGAGAGAGAGAGCAGACAGAGCGAGAGAGAGCGAGAGAGAGAGAGCAGACAGAGCGAGAGAGAGCGAGAGAGAGAGAGCAGACAGAGCGAGAGAGAGAGAGAGAGCAGACAGAGCGAGAGAGAGAGAGAGAGTAGACAGAGCGAGAGAGAGAGAGAGTAGACAGAGCGAGAGAGAGAGAGAGAGCGAGAGAGAGCAGACAGAGCGAGAGAGAGCAGACAGAGCGAGAGAGAGCAGACAGAGCGAGAGAGAGCAGACAGAGCGAGAGAGCAGACAGAGCAGACAGAGCGAGAGAGAGCAGACAGAGCGAGAGAGAGCAGACAGAGCGAGAGGGAGCAGACAGAGCGAGAGGGAGCAGACAGAGCGAGAGGGAGCAGACAGAGCGAGAGGGAGCAGACAGAGCGAGAGGGAGCAGACAGAGCGAGAGGGAGCAGACAGAGCGAGAGGGAGCAGACAGAGCGAGAGGGAGCAGACAGAGCGAGAGGGAGCAGACAGAGCGAGAGGGAGCAGACAGAGCGAGAGGGAGCAGACAGAGCGAGAGGGAGCAGACAGAGCGAGAGGGAGCAGACAGAGCGAGAGGGAGCAGACAGAGCGAGAGAGAGCAGACAGAGCGAGAGAGAGCAGACAGAGCGAGAGAGAGCAGACAGAGCGAGAGAGAGCAGACAGAGCGAGAGAGAGCAGACAGAGCGAGAGAGAGCAGACAGAGCGAGAGAGAGGGAGAGAGAGAGCAGACAGAGCGAGAGAGAGAGAGAGAGTAGACAGAGCGAGAGAGAGAGAGAGAGAGAGCGAGAGAGAGAGAGAGAGCAAACAGACAGAGCGAGAGAGAGGGAGAGAGAGAGCAGACAGAGCGAGAGAGAGCAGACAGAGCGAGAGAGAGAGAGAGAGAGAGAGCAAACAGACAGAGCGAGAGAGAGGGAGAGAGAGAGCAGACAGAGCGAGAGAGAGCAGACAGAGCGAGAGAGAGCAGACAGAGCGAGAGAGAGCAGACAGAGCGAGAGAGAGCAGACAGAGCGAGAGAGAGCAGACAGAGCGAGAGAGAGTAGAGCGAGCGAGAGAGAGTAGAGCGAGCGAGAGAGAGTAGAGCGAGAGAGTAGAGCGAGCGAGAGAGAGTAGAGCGAGCGAGAGAGAGTAGAGCGAGCGAGAGAGAGTAGAGCGAGCGAGAGAGAGTAGAGCGAGCGAGCGAGAGTAGACAGAGCGAGCGAGAGTAGACAGAGCGAGCGAGAGTAGACAGAGCGAGCGAGAGTAGACAGAGCGAGCGAGAGTAGACAGAGCGAGAGAGAGTAGACAGAGCGAGCGAGAGTAGACAGAGCGAGCGAGAGTAGACAGAGCGAGCGAGAGTAGACAGAGCGAGCGAGAGTAGACAGAGCGAGCGAGAGTAGACAGAGCGAGAGTAGACAGAGCGAGAGTAGACAGAGCGAGAGTAGACAGAGCGAGAGTAGAGAGCGAGAGAGAGAGCGAGGGAGGAAGAGTAGAATAGACAAACGAGCAGTCGGTGTCTCATGAGAGTTTTATGGCATCATATTGTGGGTAACCCTGGTTAGCCCTCTGAACCAGATCAAACGTTATAAACACACAGTGTGTTACATGTGTAGTGACTGGCTGTAAAGAGAAGATAGCAGAAGATCTCAGGTCAATATCACACCTGGAAAATACTGCCTCTAAAAGTGCCTCTGCTCTGACATATACACAATCATCCCTTCTCTCTTATCTCTGTATGGCTTGATTCAATTCAATGGCTTTACTGGCATGGGAAATATGTTTACATTGCCAAAGCAAGTGAAATAGATAACTTTTGTTTAACAATAAAAATGAACAGTAAATATTACTCACAAAAGTTCCAAAACAATAAAGACATTTCAAATGTCATATTATGTCTATATACAGTGTTGTAATGATGTGCAAATGGTTAAAGTACAAAACGGAAAATAAATAAACATATAGGTTGTATTTACAATGGTGTTTGTTCTTCAATGGTTGCCCTTTTCTCGCGGCAACAGGTCACAAACATTGCTGCTGTGATGGTACACTGTGGTGTTTCACCTAATTCTTTGTGGGTCAGTGTAATCTGAGGGAAATATGTGTCTCTAATATGGTCATACATTTGGCAGGAGGTTAGGAAGTGCAGCTCAGTTTCCACCTCATTTTGTGGACATTGTGAGCATAGCTTTGCTATTGAGAATGCACAGTCTGTACATAGTCAAAGCGTTCCTTAAGTTTGGGTCAGTCACAATGGTCAGGTATTCTGCCACTGTGTACTCTCTGTTAAGGGCAAAATAGCATTTGAGTTCTCAGTTTTTTGGTAAATTCTTTCCAATGTGTCAAGTAATTATCTTTTTGTTTTCTCATGATTTGGTTGGGTCTAATAGTGTTGCTGTCCTGGGGATCTGTGGGGTCCGTTTCCGTTTGTGAACAGAGCCCCAGGCCCATCTTGCTTAGAGGGCTCTTCTCCGGGTTCATTTCTCTGTAGGTGATGGCTTTATTGAAGGTTTGGGAGTAGCTTCCTATTAGGTGGTTGTAGAATTTAACAGCTCTTTTGATTTTGAAAAGCAGGTATTGGCCTAATTCAGCTCTGCATGCCTTATTTGGTGTTTTATGTTGTACATGGAGGATATTTTTGCAGAATTCTGCATGCAGTCTCAATTTGGTGTTTGTTCCATTTAGTGAATTGTTGGTTGGTGAGTGGACCCCAGACCTCACAACCGTAAAGTGCAATGGGTTCTATAACTGATTAAAGTATTTTTATCCAGATGGTGCTGCAGACTGTTTTAGTGCCCTCGCTCGTTATATATATGTTGAAGAGGGTGGGGCTTAAGCTGCATCCCTGTCTCACCCCCCGGCCCTGTGGAAAGACATGTGTTTTTTGCCAATTTTAACCACACACTTGTTTGTGTACATGGATTTTATAATGTCGTATATTTTTCCCCCCAACACCACTTTCCAATTTGTATAGCAGACCCTCATGCCAAATTGAGTCAAAAGCTTTTTTGAAATCAACAAAGCATGAGAAGACTTTGCCTTTGTTTTGGTTTGTTTGCTTGTCAATTAGGGTGTGAAGGGTGAATATGTGGTCTGTCGTACATTATTAATTCCTAGCCAGATGTAAAATGTTCCTGTTTTGACTAATTTAATGGAGTGGGTTAGATCTGCTCTATACCAAATTAGAATACCCCCTGAGTCTCTTCCCTGTTTCACACCTGGTAGTTTGATGGATGGGACTACCAGCTCTCTGTAACCTAGAGGGCAACCAGTGGGTCCGTCTCATTTATACCATGTTTCTTGTAGGATGACAATGTCTGTATTTCCAATTGCTTTGATGAAGTCTGGGTTCCTGCTCTTTAGGCCAAAGGCAGATGACCTCAGACCTTGTACATTCCATGATGAGATAGTAAAAGCTTTGTGTTCCATAGTGTCTAGTGTAGTTTTTTTGTGGTTTAGGTCTGGACCATCACAGTAGGTGTGAGCAGAGCATGTTGAGCATCTGACACATACCTCTTAGGTTGCAGGATGGGGCTTGGGCGGGTGTAATAGTGAGGGTTGGGCATGTTGCTCTGCTCACAGCCTGGGCATGCAGTATGTCCTCTTGTCATGTTGAGGTCCTTACCGCAGTGTGCGGGGGGAATGGGGTGGGCAGAATATGTCTGAGATGGGGGAGCCTATACAGGGTGTGTCCAGGGTTTGCTTGGGGTGTGGCTGGTGATGCTGTGGTCTGGGCGTAGGTCCTCTTGGTGCAGGTCTAGGAGTGGTTCTCACTGGGCGGGGTGTCCGTTGCTCTGTTGCTCCTGTGTGAGGTGCTGGGGCTACGGTTGAGGGTGACGTCCTTCAGGGTCCTGGCAAAAGTTGGGATTGCTACCTTGTAGAGGTGGACCTGGTCGTAAAGACTGTTCAAGTCCAGGGTGGAGTGGTGCGCCAGGTAGACATTAGGTTTTGAGGCACAGTCTGGCAAAATGCTTGCATTCACCCGCTGTCTGGTGGCAGGTCAAAGTCTTTTTGTGGATTCTCTGACCCCATCTGTAACCCAGCATCTGTGTGGAAGACTAGCGGTGTCCTCTGCATAAGTTGTGTAGACGTTGTTTAACTTCTGAAGCAGTCCCTATGGCTACTACTAGTCAACTTCCCTCATGAGGGATTGGTGATGAAACGTGCTGGTTTACAATACTAGAACAACTTGAGGATGTGGTTGAATGTCTATTCTACAATACTAATGAGGCTTGACAGATAAGAGAGCCAGATACCTTATCATTGAGACAACTGAAATGCAGCCAGGTCTCACACACATAGTAAAACTACAGGCTATGTGGACCGAGACCTCAGATCTACACTGATCAAAAGGAAATCCCATCATCAGTAGGGTCTTCCTCTCCTTTATCAAACCAGGGACATGCAGTTAAGTTAGGTGAAACCCTCTGCTCACCTTGTTCCTTCCTCCCACTTCTCTCACCCAGAATGCTTTAGTCTCAAACCACTGACTCTTGCTGTCTCCGCCCGCCCGCCCGCCCGCCCGCCCACCCGCCCACCCGCCCACCCCCACCCCCACACACACACACACACACACACACACACACACACACACACACACACACACACACACACACACAGAGAGAGAGAGAGCGAGAAACTATCCATTTTATAACAAACTCTCTCTCACACACATTCAGACCCAGGTCAGTCATGCTTATTATTCTCTCTGCAGCATTCCCAAGTCCTCCTTAAACTCCCACATTCCACTGAGTTTACCGCGATAATCCTGGTCACAGATTAGCAGATGAGTTTCATTCATTAGGGGGAAAACTCAGTGTTTAAGTAAAGCTAACGAGGCGAGAACCTCCAAAAACAGAGAGGAGAGGTAACTAACATTAGTCCTGAGGGATCTCATTATACACATCTCAGACAGAGAGAGACCAAGAGAAAGAGAACAGCAGAACTATTTAGAGGCCTGTATATTAAATCAGACTACACCAAACTAAAAATACAAGCACATCTGGGGCAACATTGTAGCAACCACCATCAATAGTCCCTCCAGAGAGCTGCATTCATGCACGGAGCCACTATCACACACACACTATACCACTGTCCCTGTGTGCAAATCAGAGTTCCATATGGCTCAACTTAGCTGCCTGAGAGCCGATCAATAGTAAAATAACAATCTAATCAATGACTATGAGATTGAGTATCATCACACACACTGAGTAATCAAGAGCCAATCAACTGCAGCATGAGCACCAAGAGATAAACCCAGAGAATGCCATTCTATTCCATTCAGACACATTGTGCACACACACACACAGCGAGGGGCTGAGGGAACTGGGCCAAAGAAGGGAGACAGAGGAGAGGCCAGCAGCAACCTTCATGCTGGACAATTAACATCCTATTGTGTGTCTTATCTCTTATGGCCGAGCTTGTCCCTCACTGGAAGTTTGCCCACAGTGGTAGGGCTCAGCTCAACCGCTACCATATCAAAGAGCTGCTCCCTCTCAGCCTCCAGCACCAGCCCCAGGCGCCCGAGGGCTAGGCTCATCCCCTAATCAGAGACCTGAGGCTGGGAGTTAGAGCTGACCCCCCTGCCCCGGCTCCAGCCCCAGCCCTCACCAACCCAGAGGGGGGTGCAGGGGGGCATAACTTTCCTAACTAGCCTGCCTCAATACTGACCAAGATGGGCGAACAAACACACAAACCTTATATTCCCCAGCCACACACACAGTAAAACGCAGACTTCTTACCAGTTGGATCTGTTCCCCGTCTATCATCTCCACGATGGCATACGTCTTATTCATCTCCTTCATCCTTCCTTCTGTGTGCCTGTGCGCTCTCACTCTCTTACTCTGTCTCTCACTCTCTTACACACACTCTCTCTCTAACACTTACTTGCTCCAGCCCTCAGAGACTAACATCCGTCTCACCAAATCCCTCTCTCTTCTACCTCTCCACACCGCTTAAGTGAACTTTCCCCTAACTGGACTTTCAGCCTGTTTTTCCCTCTCACAAATGACCCTCATCCCCTGTTCCCCTCCTCCTCCTCTCCTGTGCCTCTGCCTCCTCCTCCCTTTCTGAATGCCTTGTAAACAAGTTGAACTCTAACTGGTGGTGGTTTAATTGTTAATTCGGAGCCATTCCTTTAAACACAGAGCTCTGTGCTTCTGCTCTAAGATGGACACTCTTGGACCACTGCATTTTTTTAGGATTACGAATGCCTATCTTGGTCTCTGAAACCACAGCACTTCACGTCAATAATTTAAATCAATTAAATACTTAGATTCCTTTAAGCCAACTGAAGGTTTCCCCTGGGGTGGGAAGGCAGCAGCAGCAGACAGCTGATTGAAGCCACTATAGATCAGCAGTTATTCATTAAACACTGAGGAACAAACAGCCCACAGGCCAAATGCCCCCCAGTCAACATCAAATATCAGCCATTTTGAAGTTTGGGAAGTTTCATGCAACAGCATCAACAACAATAACAGTAGCAAAACAGCAACAGTAGTTTTAAGATGGGACACAAACACACGGAGGAGCCTGTAGCAAAAGAAGGAGGGATTATGATAAACGGAACAAGGAGTCTCTTTCTCCTCTCAGAGCCCAGTCACAGCCTCAGTCCTGATGAGTCGGCATAATCACCCCATTGACTCACACAGGGAGGGGCGGACGTGGACCAAAAAAGACAAGAGGGGGTAAGACAGGGGTTAGAGGTAGATAAGGATAGAGGGATGAGAAGGGGGACAGACTCAGATATTTCACATTAAAATGTATGTCTAACGAAAATCAACAACTGCAACGTTAAACAAACCATACAACTCTGTTGAAGAAACACGCAAGGAGTACTTTTAACAATATTCACTTCATTTTTACAAAAACACTAACATGAAGAACAGTGCAAATACAAAGTTGGGTAACAGAATGACGGTTTGTTCTGTTTGTGCCCTCATTCCGTTACCAAACTTTGCATAGGCACTGTTCTTCATGTTAATGTATTTTTGTAAAATCTTCAGTGGAAATTGTTAAATGTAGTCATTGTGCATAGAGTCGTATGGTTTGCTTGACTTTGCAATCACTGGTTTTGGTTTGACATACATTTTAAAGTTAAAGATCTGAGTGTCAGTGTCACTCAGTTACCATGGAATTGCCCTAAAATATAAGTCTTATCTCAACACCCATTCACGTAACCTACCTATTTCTTTATGTAAGCATTTCAACCAGTTCAAGTGTTCAACCCTTCACAATCCCACCCAGGTGAAAATGACTTTCTATAGGTACGTAGTGACTGTATGGTTTAATACTTACAGTGTTGGACATCTGAAGAGGGTCAATATACTGCTGGATGTCATCATAGCTCGACTGCATGCTGATGATGTCATCGATGACCTCATCCATCTGTGCCAACAACGAGGGAAAAATTGTTAATATACTTCTACATTAATATACATTTAGATCAGTGATACCAGAGAATATATTCAGACAGACTAAGGCAGCCATGTTGTGCATAGAGAGACGATCAACTTTATTATCACATAAGAGGCGTTTCTTGCAGATACTGTAGGTGCTATACATTGGTGGTGGATAAAGTAAGTTTCCTATATAATATGGAATGCATTAACACTGAAGTGTGAAACAGCTCTCTGAAAAATGTGTTAGAACAGACAGGAAGAGGAAGTGAGAGGATCAATTCGGCTGAAAATCTGATTCCGTCCAGCAGGTGGCGTTTTTTCATTGTTTCGCCCACCATGCAAGGAGTTTTTGTATGGAGGTCAATGAGAGAATGTCGAATTTGGTCAACAAAGAAATTAATGGCTTATTTGCTACGTGAGGTTTCATTCAGACATTTTTAGCTAATAGAAGTTTCGTAATGGTTAAGTTGTTACGAGCGTACTGATACAAGTAGGACTTGTCATCCCAGCAACTTTGAGAAAAAACACGTAATATCGGAGTTGTCTGGAGATGGCTATGCATATTCATGGCATGAGCATAGTAGCATAGCATCTCTCTCCATTGAACCGCCATCTTGAGACAACGCCAATATGAAGTGTTTCTTCTGAAAGTTGCCATCAACAACCCTCATTGAATATTCAAAAAAGGATTACAATAATGAGATGTATCCACCAACCCAAAGAAAGGATAGGAGGAAGCTAGACAGCCCCCCGTGCCACTTTGTGGACCACAACTTCCATTGTTTAGGGTGGAGAGACCTGTATCTTGTCAGTATATCCATAATCTTTGGTTAAAATGAATTATGACGACGGTCACACTTCATTTGGATAGTCCCGACTTTCCATCTGTAGATGCTCTTCCGATGGTCATACTATCAACAAACTATCTGTGGATAAGCAACTACTTGCTAAGGTTAGGTTAAGAATAAGGGTTAGGGTTAGGATAAGCTTAGGGTTAGTAGATAGTCTGTAGTGCATCTTCAGATGGACTATCCAAATAAAGTGTTAATATGATGACTTGTACTATACACTTATCATTAACTTTTTATTGAACTTTCATTGAACACAATAAGCTTATCCTTCAACCTACAATATTACACCTTGGTTGGACTGCAACATACAGTACGTAATGGTCTATGTTTCTCTCTAACAGGATGTGAAATAGGTAACGTAGAGATGCGGTCTTAAGGGCAGATATTCAGGAGGCGGCAGAAGGTTCTGTTGCAAAGGTGTCCATATTTATTTTTAGTGTTCAACACTGATAGCCGGCGATTAATATTTACAAGGTAAACAGACACACAATAGACTTACTTGTCAAACAAAATAAACTGCCCTAAGCCTAAAACAGGCTTACACTGTAGCTTCCATAGCTATTACAGGTTGGGGGTAACCAGGCTCAAGCAGCCTCCCCACTGTCACCAAACCCAAACTACCCAGAAATACCAAAACAGGCACTTCTATCCTCTAAGCCCCTCCCTGAGACCTATCCATGTCCAATGACAAGTAACCACATAACTGGTATACAAATGTAACTGGCTTACTCATAATGACCCCATTACATACATCCTGTCTAAAACAGACGTGACCACTTTCATGTACACCCTGTTAAACAGTAATTCTTACATGAATGGAACCGGCGAATGACGGAAACCCAATAACATATAGTGGTGCACAAAGGAGTGCACACTCCTGCCACAGACAGGACACAATGAGCTCCAACACAACGTGGGAAGTATGAACAAAGGAAAGCATTAACAGAATGAAACAAACAGAGTCTCTAACTCGTGAGTGTTACGATGATTCTGTGCACAGAAACATCGTTTCACTCTGGAAGGTTAGAGACAGGAAAATAACCGCAATTTGTGTCGAACCAGTTACACGAAAATAACTTTCAATACAAAAATGTCCCTACCGAACTGGGCATGAACTATAAACAGTAGCTTACTGCTTACAAAGGAGCTGAAGAATAATATAGTCATGTGCAGTATAATTTTTCTAGAAAGAAATAGCAAAATGCATAAGATAAATAGCACGCTATTTTAATATAGGGCCTAATGGAAGATTAGACAGTGTGCATAAATGCACTTCGTCACAGAGGACTAGAGCCTTTCGGCTCAGCAGTGTTGGTTAACAGTATTTAATATAGGGCCTAATGGAAGATTAGACAGTGTGCATAAATGCACTTCGTCACAGAGGACTAGAGCCTTTCGGCTCAGCAGTGTTGGTTAACTGTTCTGCTAACTGAGCGGAGGTTAAGGTTAACTAACGGTTCTGTTGTTTGTCTCTTGTAGTTGTGGGATGCACTTCTGAACTCTGCAGTTGGTGGTCTGCTCAGGTCTGTAGAAGATGCTGGTGCAGTTAAGCTGCATGCGTGTGTGTGTACCAAAGTCTGTGGGGTTCAAAGGGCCTTGCAGTGTCTGCTATCCCCTGTCATTCGTTAAACTGTAATTACTTTACCAAGGCCATAATGGAGCATTTAAAGTGCAATGACAATCAGAGCAAGTTAGTCTCAGTTAGCTAACACAGCAACCTTTGGGTGACACCTTTATAGAGCTGGCCATGAGTCTGTCGATGCCACCGAGATCAATAGCCAGTCTTCATACACTCTCACACGCACAAACACACACACAAAAAGCAGAGATTTTAGAGGTGACATTGGCTCAGACCCTCATAACAAGGTGCAATAAAGTCATTATGACGTCTCCATAAACTGTGAAGAAAACAACGTAATCTCTAAACCATATCTTTATACAGGCTGGTAATCTAAGTTGTATAGGAGATATTGCAGGGTTATATATGTCAAATCCCACACATTTCTAGGATTTATGGATCAAGGGAATGTGTACATGTTTTATGACATGTCTTGTTGAGATCAGGTCAAAGGCCCTCAGAAACACAGTGAATTACAGGACAACATCTTCTCAGATTATCACAGCTGAGACAGGTTTTTCTGTTAGTCTAGACATGACCTTTAGTACAAGAGCGTTTTCAAACATGCGTTTGTGTTGAGTGTGCAAGAGTATATCCGCGTTGTAATTGTGTGCAAGTCTTTGTGTGTAAAATCAAATGTTATTTGCCACATGCGCCGAATACAACATGTGTAGACTTTACCGTCAAATGCTTACTTACAAGCCCTTAACCAACAGTGCAGTTCAAGAAGAAGAAAATATTTACCAAGTAGGCTTGAATAAAAAGTAACAATAAGAATAATGAGGCTATATACAGGGGGCACCGGTACCGAGTCAGTGTGCAGGGGTACAGCCTAGTTGGGGTAATCTGTACATGTAGGTGGGGGCGAAGTGACTATGTATAGGTAACAAACAAACAGCGAGTAGCAGCAGTGTACGGGGGGTGTCAATGTAAATTGTCCGGTGGCGATTTATATGAATTGTTCAGCAGTCTAATGGCTTGGGGGTAGAAGCTGTTGAGGAGCCTATTGGTCCTAGACTTGGCGCTCCGGTACCGCTTGCCGTGCGGTAGCAGAGAAAACAGTCTAACTTGGGTGACTGGAGTCTCTGACAATTTTATGGACCTTCCTCTGACATCGCCTATTATATAGGTCCTGGATGTCAGGAAGCTTGGCCCCAGTGATGTACTGATGTACGCACTACCCCCTGTAGCTCCATACCAGGTGGTGATGCAACCGGTCAGGATGGTGCAGCTGTAGAAACTTTTGAGGATCTGGGGACCCATGCCAAATCTTTTCAGTCTCCTGAGGGGGAAAAGGTTTTGTCGTGCACTCTTCACAACTGTCTTGGTATGTTTGGACCATGATAGTTCGTTGGTGATGTAGACACCAAGGAACTTGAAACTCTCGACCCACTCCCCTACAGCCCCGTCGATGTCAATGGGGGCCCGCCTTTTCCTGTAGTCCACAATCAGCTTTTTGTGTCTGCATCTGTGTGTTTATGGACTGTTTTTATGCCAGCGGTCTCCAATTTAGTAGCTTTCCAGGATCGTTGAAGATCACTGTGTGTATGCAACAAGCTCTCACAGTCTCATTGCAGAATTAGACATTCATCAACGTTCTCCAAACATCAAATTTTGAAGTGTTTTTGTTGCTCTGTTACGTTCATTTTCTCCAAACGTCCAATTTCAAAGTTAAGGGTTGAGTTTAGGCACTCATTATGAATAGTTAAGGTAAGGGTTAAGGTTTGGGATAGGGTTAAAAAACAAAAATAAAATAAAATAAAAATCCACGACTGGTATTACACCCATCCACCATTCCAACTCACAATAGGGGTGTGAATGTTTAAATTGACATCGAGATCGTTAACGTTTAGAAATAAATCCCTAACCTACATTTATTTTTTTACATCACATTTTACAAAACATTATCTAGTTAACACAAAACTACCACTAACAGGCACGATCATCATCATCATAAAGGGAAAAATACAAATTAAACAAATACCTAATGCGAGGTGGGTTTGAGCTACACTGGCAGTACAGGTGTACCTGTTGCTGATAACAGTGCGATAAGAGACAGAGTGAGAAAATCACAGCGCTGATTACAGAAATGATTGCAGTTGATTTGCAGCCATTGTCAATGGTAAAGGATGTTGGCTTCAATTCCCTAATGGCATATCTAGAATCAGACTTGTTGGACATCTATGAACATTCTGTCATAGATCACTGCAACGATCCATCAAATTGATGAGAAGTGGGACACGAAGTACGTATTGACAACTGAGAACATGGAGGAGAGGCACACAACGGAGACCCTAAAACGGTAATAATACAATTTTTGCTGAGTGGGTTTCGGACAGCAGTAAGGTTAGCGCCATCTGTTAGTGTTTCCACTAGTTACCACAGCCACAAAGTTAAAATTGGTTATATCATAAAAATGAATGTAAACTGTAAAAAAAAATTATAATAAAAAAAAAAAAAAAAATGGGTCTTAATGTAATGCTAGGGTTAGGCATAAGGATAGCAGTGTGGTTCATTTGATGGTTAAGGTTAGAATCACATTTTAAGAATGTTGCGGCTATGGTAACTAGTGACGACCAGTAGGTAGGTATAATCCAGGACTGCGGTAGAATGAACTGCATCGCCCCCTAGCGGTCACATACAGAACCACATCTGAATTGTGAACTTGTAATTTAATTATATATTTTTTTTAAACTTTGAAACGATTTTAAAAAATGGCGGTTTAAACTAAGCGAAATTGTACATTTGTCACATCCCTAATCCACAGCGCCCAAGCAAAACCTAATCCTACGTGACTAATAGTGCTCACCGTTGCCCCTAGTGGCTGGTTTTGAAGGCATTTCCCGACATCCTCAGGACATGGATAGACGTCTAATTTCAACGCCAATCTTAAATGACCTGGCTGGTGTAAGGACTGCATCTGTGCGCACGTATGGATTGTATATGTGCACGTGTGTGTATAAGTACCTCGTGTACCTCGTTCTCGTGGCTGGAGCCGATGTTGAGCATAGCCATGGGGCTGTTGGGGGCGCTGTTTCCTGTGATGAGCTGCTCCGTACGGAGCTGGGGGGAGTGGTGGGGAGGGGGAGGGGAGGGCTGTACCACACCTGTTACTGCATGCACCGTCTGCACAGAGAGGAGAGAGAGAGAAAGAGTGTGTGTGTGTGTGTGTGTGTGTGTGTGTGTGTGTGTGTGTGTGTGTGTGTGTGTGTTGAAGAAAGAGGGAGGAAAGGAAAGAGGCAGAGACAGACAGACAGACAGACAGACAGACAGACAGACAGACAGACAGACAGACAGACAGACAGACAGACAGACAGACAGACACAGACAGACAGACAGAAAGACAGACAGACAGACAGACAGACAGACAGAAAGAAAGAAAGAAAGAAAGACAGGTACAGACAGCGAGGTACCTGCTTGGTGGCGTAGGTGGTGGAGAGGTACTCCTTCACCTGTTGTCTCTGGGACTGGCGGATGTGGTAGTCTGTAGGGTTCTCCAAGTGAGTCTGGACCTGTACACACACAGGTAACACAGCACACCAAGGGTTAATCACGCAGTTCACATCAAACTGCTCATCATTTTAGGCATACATTAGTGAATTCTCTCTTAAACATGTCAACAACTTCATTCAACATTGCGTGCTGGTTGTCCATTGGGTATGACCCACAGCAGTAGGCCTATGTTGTTCATGGAACCACAACACTGTTCCTGTAATCCTACAGTAGAGCCCATAGTAAAGCCTATAGTAAGTCCCCAGGCCTGACCAGGGGTGTAGGGGTAGTGTAGAGAATAGGGCAAGGGGGGGACTGTTATGGCTTGGCCTCATTCTTTCACATCAAAGAGCAGAGATCAGCGATTCCTTATGCTCCTACTACTCTAAGAGATGACCCCCCCCCCACACACACTCACGTCAGATTGTATAACACACCACAGGGGTATACTACCCTTTCAATTTTTTGGAAAGATAAGCTTAAAATGGGCATGGCCTAATTGACTGAACAACCAAAAACAGTTTAGCTTTCTTAATTAACCAGAAAATCAATAGCTATTTCTGGTTTCTTATCAAAGTTAGCTGGCTAAGTCATTGATCCTGCTTTGTAGTATACCACTCTAGATTATATCAAAATGGGCCTCTGATATTTTGGTCAGTTGAAGTAGGCCTATTTACGGCTGTTAATAAGCTACGGTACTGATCGATTAGTGCGTGCCTATTTGTGCGTGCCTATTTGTGTGTGTGTGTGTGTGTGTGTGTGTGTGTGTCCATGAGTAAGTGTGGGTGTGTTTATTGACAGTTGAATAACTGTCAGCTTAAAGAGTGTCAGTGACACGTTGCCATGGGCCCACATGGACTAAACAGTAACCGCAACTATTGACATACCAAATGTCTCACTCTGTCAGAACAAATAAACTCCACATGCACTAAGTGAAAGGAATGACAAGTAGACTGTCTTCAACCAACAATTGTCAACAGTACAGAGGTGGAGATATAGAGTGGAGCATTGCTCACTACTTGGAGGAAATTCATTTCAACACTGATGCATAGTTTTAAACACCCACCTTCGCCTCTCCTTACATTTACACACACACTTATACAGTATGAACCCACTACACAGACAGAAACAGAAAGACAGTGACAGAGAGGCAATGACAGAGAGACAGACAGAAAGACCCGTATGTACACTCCACACACTCACACAGATAACATTCACAGGTATCTGTGGAATCAGGCAAAATGTCAGCTAACCTTTATCTCCTTGCCTCTGACCTACAGTATCTTACTCTCCTGTCTGTCATCTCTCTCCACACACACACACACACACACACACACACACACACACACACACACACACACACACACACACACACACACACACACACCATGCCATGATGAAGACTGATTCTCCAGCACCCTACCTTGTTGCTGTTCCACCGCATTTTTCTCTTTCTATCTCTATTTCCTTCTCTCCTTCTTTGCTGAATCGACCTCTCTCCAGTCCAGTCCAGCTAGCAGCACTGATCCAGTACTGACCACCTCCACTCCTCCCAGGAGGTGCTCAGTGAGGCTGGCTGGCTGGCTGACCCTCAGCAACACGTGAGTGGATTACCCCTACTCCTAAATCCCCCTCTCTTGCTCTGCCTGAACCTCTCCCCTCTTTCTCTCTCCATTTTTCTATCCCCTAAATCTCCCCATTCTCTATCAACTCATGTGCATTTTCTTTTTCACATATCCCCTCTCCATTCTTCATCTTCCATTTCCCTTCTCTATCCCCTCTCCCCATCTCCCCTCTTGGCACAGTGCACTTCTAATGAATTTAAACATGAATCCTAATTTAAGATTGGCACATGTACCCAAAATGTTTCCCAAATCTCCTATTGACATCATTGCACGATTTAGGTGAAAGTCAGAGTTATGTGCCTGTATCTCAAGCTAGTCAGTAGGTTAGGACCACTACAGTAGACCAGGCCGGGGCCAGGAGAGCTGTATTTGGGTGGGTTTGTGTTTGAGATGTGGGTGGGTATTGGGGATGTGGGTGGGTGTTTGATCTGCAGCAGCAGCACAGCACAGCCCAAACTAAACTTTCCTTAAGTTTTTCTGCCCATATCCTTCCTTCCCTCCCCTCGACCTTGCCTCCCTCCACCCTCTGATGTGGGTGTTGATTGAATGTGCACAATCCCAGAGGACAAAAACACATCTACTCTATGTCTTACCTTGAGCACCTCAACAGGAACCTGCATGCTCTGGTAGTGTTGTGGAGCGTTGATGGCGGGGCTGGGTGCAGGGGCAGACATACTCTGCTGTTGCATGTACTGCAGCGCAGCATTCTGCTGCTGTTGCCGCTCCCGCTGCTCCTCCTGCTGCAGCTGGTCTCGCATCAGCTGACAATACATACATCAGTCAGTCAGTACATGAATCAGTCCGTCAGTCAATCCGTCAGTCCATCCGTCCGTCAACACATCCGTCCGTCCGTCCGTCAGTCAGTCAACACATCCGTCCGTCAATCAAAACGTCCGTCCATCAGTCAACACATCAGTACAATCCGTCCGTCAGTCAGTCAACACGTCAGTCAGTCAACACGTCCGTCCACACGTCAGTATGTCCGTCAACACGCTTGTCAGTCCATTCGTCAACATGCCCGTCCGTCAACACGCCAGTCAGTATGTCAGTCAGTCAACATGCCCATCAGGCAGTACATCAGTCAGTACCTCAGTCAGTCAACACGTCCTTTAGTCAGTCAACATGTCAGTCAGTCAACACGTCAGTCAATCAAAACATCAGTCAGTCAACACGTCAGTAAAGTACGTCAGTCAACACGTCAGTAAAGTACGTCAGTCAACACGTCAGTAACGTACGTCAGTCAACACGTCAGTAAAGTACGTCAGTCAACACGTCAGTCAGTCAACATGTCAGTCAGTCAACATGTCAGTCAGTATGTCAGTCAGTATGTACGCCAGTCAGTCAACACATCCGTCAGTCAGTTAAAACGTCCGTCAGTCAGTTAAAACGTCCGTCAGTCAGTCCACACGTCAGTCAGTCAACAACTCAGTCAACACGTCAGTCAGTCAACACGTCAGTAAGTCAGTCAAAACGCCAGTCAACACGTCCGTCAGTCAGTTAAAACATCCGTCAGTCAGTTAAAACGTCCGTCAGTCAGTCCACACGTCAGTCAGTCAGTCCACACGTCAGTCAGTCAGTCCACACGTCAGTCAGTCAACAACTCAGTCAACACGTCAGTCAGTCAGTCAAAACGTCAGTCAACACGTCCGTCAGTCAGTCCACACGTCAGTCAGTCAGTCCACACGTCAGTCAGTCAACAACTCAGTCAACACGTCAGTCAGTCAACACGTCAGTAAGTCAGTCAAAACGTCAGTCAACACGTCCGTCAGTTAAAACGTCCGTCAGTCAGTCAACACATCTGTCAGTCAGCACATCTGTCAGTCAGTCAACATCAGTCAGTCAGTCAACACGTCGGTCGGTCAGTCAACACATCAGTCAGTCAGTCAACACGCCAGTCAGTCAGTCAACACATCAGTCAGTCAGTCAACACGCCAGTCAGTCAGTCAACACGCCAGTCAGTCAGTCAACACGCCAGTCAGTCAGTCAACACGCCAGTCAGTCAGTCAACACGCCAGTCAGTCAGTCAACACGCCAGTCAGTCAGTCAACACGCCAGTCAGTCAACACGCCAGTCAGTCAACACGCCAGTCAGTCAGTCAACACGCCAGTCAGTCAACACGCCAGTCAGTCAACACGCCAGTCAGCCAGTCAGTCAACACGCCAGTCAGTCAACACGCCAGTCAGTCAGTCAGTACGTCAGTCAACACGTCAGTCAGTCAGTCAGTACGTCAGTCAACACGCCAGTCAGTCAGTCAACACGCCGGTCGGTCAGTCAGTCAACACGCCGGTCGGTCAGTCAGTCAACACGCCGGTCGGTCAGTCAGTCAACACGCCGGTCGGTCAGTCAGTCAACACGCCGGTCGGTCAGTCAGTCAACACGCCGGTCGGTCAGTCAGTCAACACGCCGGTCGGTCAGTCAGTCAACACGCCGGTCGGTCAGTCAGTCAACACGCCGGTCGGTCAGTCAGTCAACACGCCAGTCACAGTCAGTCAACACGCCAGTCACAGTCAGTCAACACGCCAGTCACAGTCAGTCAACACGCCAGTCACAGTCAGTCAACACGCCAGTCACAGTCAGTCAACACTCCAGTCACAGTCAGTCAACACGCCAGTCAGTCAGTCAACACGCCAGTCAGTCAGTCAACACGTCAGTCAGTCAGTCAACACGTCAGTCAGTCAGTCAACACGTCAGTCAGTCAGTCAACACGTCAGTCAGTCAGTCAACACGTCAGTCAGTCAGTCAACACGCCAGTCAGTCAGTCAACACGCCAGTCAGTCAGTCAACACGTCAGTCAGTCAGTCAACACGTCAGTCAGTCAGTCAACACGTCAGTCATTCCGTCAACACGCCAGTCAGTCCGTCAACACGCCAGTCAGTCAGTCAACACGCCAGTCAGTCAGTCAACACGTCAGTCAGTCAGTCAACACGCCAGTCAACACGTCGGTCAGTCAACACGTCGGTCAGTCAACACGTCAGTCAAACATGTCGGTCAGTCAGTCAACACGTCAGTCGGTCAGTCAGTCAACACGCCAGTCAGTCAGTCAACACGCCAGTCAGTCAGTCAACACGTCAGTCAGTCAACACGTCGGTCAGTCAACACGTCGGTCAGTCAACACGTCGGTCAGTCAACACGTCGGTCAGTCAACACGTCGGTCAGTCAACACGTCGGTCAGTCAACACGTCAGTCAGTCGGTCAACACGTCAGTCAGTCGGTCAACACGTCAGTCAGTCGGTCAACACGTCAGTCAGTCGGTCAACACGTCAGTCGGTCAACACGTCAGTCGGTCAACACGTCAGTCGGTCAGCACGTCAGTCGGTCAGCACGTCAGTCGGTCAGCACGTCAGTCGGTCAGTCAACACGTCGGTCGGTCAGTCAGTCAACACGTCGGTCGGTCAGTCAGTCAACACGTCGGTCGGTCAGTCAGTCAACACGTCGGTCGGTCAGTCAGTCAACACGTCGGTCGGTCAGTCAGTCAACACGTCGGTCGGTCAGTCAGTCAACACGTCGGTCGGTCAGTCAGTCAACACATCCTTCAGTCAGTCAACACATCCTTCAGTCAGTCAACACATCCTTCAGTCAGTCAACACATCCTTCAGTCAGTCAGACAACACGTTAGTCATACAGTCAACATGTCAGTCAGTCATTCAACATGTCAGTCAGTACGTCAGTCACCACATCCATCAGTACGTCAGTCACCACATCCATCAGTACGTCAGTCACCACATCCATCAGTACGCCAGTCACCACATCCATCAGTACGTCAGTCACCACATCCATCAGTACGCCAGTCAACACGTCGGTACGCCAGTCAACACGTCGGTACGCCAGTCAACACGTCGGTACGCCAGTCAACACGTCGGTACGCCAGTCAACACGTCGGTACGCCAGTCAACACGTCGGTACGCCAGTCAACACGTCGGTACGCCAGTCAACACGTAAGTCAGGCAGTCAACACGTAAGTCAGGCAGTCAACACGTAAGTCAGGCAGTCAACACGTAAGTCAGGCAGTCAACACGTAAGTCAGGCAGTCAACACGTAAGTCAGGCAGTCAACACGTAAGTCAGGCAGTCAACACGTAAGTCAGGCAGTCAACATGTCAGGCAGTATTACGCTGGTCAGTCAGTCAACATGCCAGTCAAACGGTCAACACGTCCGTCAGTCAGTCAAAACATCTGTCATTTAGTCAGTCAACACGTCAGTCAGTCAACGCGTCAGTCAGTCAGGCAATGCGTCAGTCAGGCAACGCGTCCGTCAGTCAGGCAACGCGTCCGTCAGTCAGGCAACGCGTCCGTCAGTCAGGCAACGCGTCCGTCAGTCAGGCAACGCGTCCGTCAGTCAGGCAACGCGTCCGTCAGTCAGGCAACGCGTCCGTCAGTCAGGCAACGCGTCCGTCAGTCAGTCAACGCGTCCGTCAGTCAGTCAACGCGTCCGTCAGTCAGTCAACGCGTCTGTCAGTCAACACGTCAGTCAACACGTCTGCTGTATACAGTAATACTGTACATGTCTGTTAACCAATCAACCAGTCCAACATATGTTTACCTGCAGACGCAGCCCTACTCGCGAGGCCATGGCTGAAGGGCGAGGGGGGAGGGGGGGGCGTGCAGACGCAGATGCACCACAGTCCAGCCCGAGAGAGAGGAAGCTGAAGGAAAAGAGAGAAAAAAGGTGCTGTTAGAATACTATATTACAAGGTCACACAGGTCCATCCAGTGTAAGGCCTCATGTCTCAGTGGTCATCAACCCCACCAACCCAAAATCACCATGTCCTTCTAATCATCTACAGAGGAAAACTAGACTATCAATCACATGCATTGCTAATGGATCAATTAGTGTAATCAACAAGGACATAATCCACCACCATATCCCTCCAGATATGTACCCCTGTCTCTCAACAGCTCTAACAGCTCGAACATACAGTAGATATCTGTACAGTACATCAGTCTGTTTATGCTGTATTAGCCAGTCATATGATGTCTGGCCATCTAATGAATAGCATCACTCTAAATGTTTCCATACCAGACACAGACAATGCCATATATTCACTGTCTGTTAACAAGGAGCTAGCCCAGGGCTTTAGAACAGGGGGGACGAGAGGACAACTGGATCACCAGTCACACACACACCAGACATCTATCAGATGTGTTTAGTACCATCTATGGTGTTCACATCATGTAAACATAAACAAGTGACTTTAATAAAAACATGCCACTAGGATGAACGATTTTATTAATTTAGTGAATGACTAGCAAAGTAGCCAGTCTTTCAACATAAGAACATGTCTTTAGGCATCTTTAGAGTAGATAAGGGCCCTATTCAATCATATTAATGTTGTCTTCAGGATAAGACAAAAACAACATATTTACAGTTTGAAACTAAAAAGGAATCTCAAGTGCAAGTTACTGTTATTGCCTTTTCCTCAATGTGGTTTAGATTGAATAACACCATGCATAAGGAGGCAGTGGAGGATGGGAAGAAGGGAGGGGTAGGGTGGAAAAGCATCAGATCAACCCCCACCAGGCCCAAGCCTTGGGCCGAGGAGCGTAACCATGGTTACCATTGGGGAAGTCATGTGGGAGTCATGTGGTCCTGTTGTTGTGTGGTGGTCATGTGAGCAGCCTTTCGAAGGGAACACCCTCAACCTCGCCCACCTCCACACCATTCCTTCCTCCACCTCCCACCCACCTGTCTCTCAATTAGGAAAGCCCCAGAGTTTGCCTTTCAGCAGTGTTAAAACTACTCTTGATCTGGTGTTATTTTACCTTCTGGGAGTGTTCCTTTCAGAGTAATCAAATCTGAGTCAATGTCAATAAAAGTGCAGCCGTGGCCTGATAGTGTGTTTCTACTGTCTCATCCAGATGCACAATAAGAAGCCATGCCAGAGGCACCAACCAATCAAAGCAGACTTCTCATCCTTTCAGACACACAGCCCATATATGGGCATAGAGAGAGCGCGAGAGAAAAAGCGCATTGTGTTTGAGGTACAATAAGAAGGGCAGCTCCTATTGAGAAGGACTGAGGCCGCCTGTTGTCCGCCGTGTACATTTCAGTGCCTGAGGTGCACACACTGCTCGCTTTGTGCCCACTGGCTGGTCCACACTCACACACACTTTTGACTCCAAGAGCAGTCTACTACAGCGTGACAGCAAAGCCTCAAACTACACACAGTGAACCAACACTCAACTTAGGAACAAACTAATACCACTACTGCTGCTATTAACACTACATGTCCTAATTCTATACCACTTTTACTTCTGCAAATACACTATATCAGAAACATGAACAAAACAAGAACAAAACTCTAGGCCACCACTACCAAAACAAAACACTGACAGGCCCTGTGCTCAAGCAGGTTCTTTTCTGCAACTCTAGTCCATCCCATAACTCTAAAAGTACTTGTAATACAACCCTCACCTCACTGAACATACCCATCCAACACACACATACACACAGTGTATTTATACACCCTGACAAATGGAGTGATTACATCTCAAAACTCAAATCGGCTCGGGTAGGAATGCTTGCCAGAGGGAGACAAGTGCCTCTGTGTCCACTCCAAAGTTTAGCTTAGCATTCGTTTAGCTTAGCATGCTAATCTTTCCTGCACATCTGTGATCTAGTGGAGCTTCATGTTAGCATGCCTCGATGTGCTCTAGTGGGGCTTAGCATGTTAGCTAGCAAACCTTTCCGTGATAGGCCTATGACAATTTTTTGCTTAGCTTAACGCTAATGCATGCCAACACTCAAGGACATACAGTTGAAGTCGGAAAATTATATACACCTTAGCCAAATACATTTAAACTCAGTTTTTCACAATTCCTGACATTAAATCCTAGTAAAAATTCCCTGTCTTAGGTCAGTTAGGATCACCACTTTATTTTAAGAATGTGAAATGTCTGAATAATAGTAGAGAGAATGATTTATTTCAGCTTTTATTTCTTTCATCACATTCCCAGTGGGTCAGAAGTTTACATACACTCAATTAGTATTTGGTAGCATTGCCTTCAAATTGTTTAACTTGGGTCAAATCTTTCGGGTAGCCTTCCACAAGCTTCCCACAATAAGTTGGGTGAATTTTGGCCCATTCCTCCTGACAGAGCTGGTGTAACTGAGTCAGGTTTGTAGGCCTCCCCGCTCGCACACGCTTTTTCAGTTCAGCCCACACATTTTCCATAGGATTGAGGTCAGGGCATTGTGCTAGCCACTCCAATACCTTGACCTTGTTGTCCTTAAGCCATTTTGCCACAACTTTGGAAGTTTGCTTGGGGTCATTGTCCATTTGGAAGACCCATTTGCGACCAGGCTTTAACTTCCTGAGTGATGTCTTGAGATGTTGCTTCAATATATCCACATATTTTTCCTACCTCATGATGCCATCTATTTTGTGAAGTGCACCAGTCCCTCCTGCAGCAAAGCACCCCCACAACATGATGCTGCCACCCCCGTGCTTAACGGATGGGATGGTGTTCTTTGGTTTGCAAGCCTCCTCCTTTTTCCTCCGAACATAACGATGGTGATTATGGCCAAACAGTTCTATTTTTGTTTCATCAGACCAGAAGACATTTCTCCAAAAAATACGATCTTTGTCCCCATGTGCAGTTGCAAACTGTAGTCTGGCTTTTTTATGGCGGTTTTGGAGCAGTGGCTTCTAACTTGCTGTGCGGCCTTTTAGGTTATGTCGGTTATAGGACTCGTTTTACTGTGGATATAGATACTTTTGTACCTGTTTCCTCCAGCATCTTCACAAGGTCCTTTGCTGTTGTTCTGGGATTGATTTGCACTTTTCGCACCAAAGTACGTTCATCTCTAGGAGACAGAACGCTTCTCCTTCCTGAGCAGTATGAAGGCTGCGTGGTCCCATGGTGTTTATACTTGCGTACTATTGTTTGTTCAGATGAATGTGGTACCTTCAGGTGTTTGGAAATTGCTCCCAAGGATGAATGAGACTTGTGGAGGTTTACAATTTTTTTTCTGAGGTCTTGGCTGATTTCTTTTGGCTGATTTCTCCCATGATGTCAAGCAAAGAGGCAATGAGTTTGAAGGTAGGCCTTGAACTACATCCACAGGTACACCTCCAATTGACTCAAATGATATCAATAGCCTATCAGATGCTTCTAAAGCCATGACATAATTTTCTGGAATTTTCCAAGCTGTTTAAAGGCACAGTCAACTTAGCGTATGTAAACTTCTGACCCACTGGAATTGTGATACACTGGATTATAAGTGAAATAATCTCTCTGTAAACAATTGTTGGAAAAATGACTTGTGTCATGCACAAAGTAGATGTCCTAACCGACTTGCCAAAACTATAGTTTGTTAACTTCACTAGGGTAGCGGGGCAGCATTCGGAATTTTGGATGAAATGCATGCCCAATTTAAACTGCCTGCTTCTCGGGCCCAAAAGATATGATATGCATATAACTGGTAGATTTGGATAGAAAACACTCTAAAGTTTCCAAAACTGTTAAAATAGTGTCTGTGAGTATAACAGAACTGATTTGGCAGGCGAAAACCTGAGAAATCCATTCAGGAAGTAGTTTTGTTTTTGTAGTTTTCTATTCAATGCCATTACAGTATCCATTGACTTAGGACTCAAACTGCAGTTTCTATGCCTTCCACTAGATGTCAACAGAATTTAGAAATAGTTTCAGACTTGTATTCTGAAATATTTGGGAATAAGAGCATTCGGAATAACTGGACGCTAAAGTGTCGCAGAGCTTTTTCATGCGCTCGACAGAGTGCCTTTCTTGTTTACCTTTTAAATTGACGACGTTATTGTCCGGTTGAAATATTATCTATTATTTAGGCTAAAAACAACCTGAGGATTGAATATAAACATCGTTTGACATGTTTCTATGAACTTTACGGATACAATTTGGATTTTTTTGTCTTCCTGTTTTGACTGCATTTGAGCCTGTGCATTACTGAAGAAAACGGAGGTGTTTGTATATAAAGAGACTTTATCGAACAAAATAAACATTTATTGAGTAAATGAATGTCTGCTGAGTGCAACCATATGAAGATCAAAGGTAAGGGATTCATTTTATCTCTATTTCTGACTCTGTTCTACTTGGCTGGTTACTGTTTGTAATGAATTGTCAAGTGGGCTATGTTCTCAAATAATTGTAAGGTATGCTTTCGCCGTAAAGCATTTTTAAAATCTGACACTGTGGTTGGATTCACAAGACGTTCATCTTTAAACCTATGTAAAATATGTTTTGTTTTCTGAATTTCTATAATGAGTATTTCTGTATTTGAATTTGGCGCCCAGCAGTTTCAATGGCTGTTGAAGAGGTGGGACGCTAACGTCCCACATACCCAAGAGAGGTTAACATGAAACTTGTGGAGTGGTTGAAAAACGAGTTAATGACTCCAACCTAAGTGTATGTAAACTTCCAACTTCAACTGTATGTTCCGTTCCAAATAGAGCCCTTGCTCCTACCCAAAAGTAAACGATTGGGAACATGATACTAAAATAGCAAAACTTTAAACTAGCAGAGGGCTGCGCGACATGCTTCAACAGTTAGTGTCTGGCTAAGCTTTCCCACTGGACACCTGAGTCACTTATCAGTGCTGCCAGTGCATTCTTTCACGCTCTCTCAAACACCCTCTGCTCACACCGCCATGATGACATTATTGGTTTATTCGGCTCCCTATTTTGCCGAAGTAGCAGCTATTCTTCCTGGGGTCCACACAAAAACAGATGACACAAAAAGTTACCAAACACTTACAGACAAGGTCACACACACACTTTAAATACAATGATATATAACAAATACAACTAAAGAATAGTGTGTGTAGATTGTGAGTGTTATAGTGTGATAGAGTGGGCCTGTGTGTGTGTGTGTGTGTGTGTGTGTGTGTGTGTGTGTGTGTGTGTGTGTGTGTGTGTGTAATTTCACAGTCCCTACTTTGCCATGAGCTGTTGTTTTATCCATTTGTTTTATGTAATTTTGCGGTTTGCTTGAGTAATTGGAGATGGGAGTTCCATGCAATCATGGCTCTGTATAATACTGTGCATTGCCAAAACACTATATTAAGCCACTAAATTTAACCGAACAAAGGAGTTTCAATTCAAAGTACTACATAGTTTTTTTATGAGCCCTGATAAACTTAAAATGAAAAAATGAATATTACCTATGTGTTTGAGGGCGTGTGGACAAATAGGTACTTTATCACATATTTTGTCAATCCAGTGTTTTTGGTCTGAAATTCTCCATGTTATTCAGGACATCACAGGTATTATTATTCAACCAGACCCAGGTCATCTCCTCCTAGGTATTGTTCCTGTGGATACACTCTAATCCTCTCCACTTACTTCTGGCGCCGACAGAGATGGCCGCCTCGCCTCGCGTTCCTAGGAAACTATGCAGTATTCCGTTTTTTTGTGTTATTTCTTATATTGTTACCCCAGGAAATCTTAGGTTTTATTACATACTTTATTACATATTACAGTCGGGAGGAACTATTGGATATAAGAGCAACGTCAACTCACCAAAATTACGAGCAGGAATACGACTTTCCCGAAGCGGATACTCTATTTGGTCCACCACCCAGGACAATGGATCGGATCCCAGCCGGCAACCCAAAACAACGGTGCCGCAGAAGGGGCAAAAGGAGCGGTCTTCTGGTCAGGCTCCCTAAACGGGCACATCGCGCACCACTCCCGAGCATACTACTCGCCAATGTCCAGTCTCTTCACAATAAGGTAGACGAAATCCGAGCAAGGGTTGCCTTCCAGAGAGACATCAGAGATTGTAACGTTCTTTGTTTCATGGAAACATGGCTCACTCGGGATACGTCATCAGAGTTGGTACAGCCACCTGGCTTCTTCACGCATCGCGCCGACAGAAACAAACATCTCTCTGGTAAGAAGAAGGGTGGGGGTGTAGGGCAAGGTGACCGGAAACATGACCGAATACAAAGAGAAGCTATTCCCTCCGCAAGGCAATCAAACAAGCTAAGCGTCAGTATAGAGACAAAGTAGAGTCACAATTCAACGGCTCAGACAGGAGAGGTATGTGGCAGGGTCTACAGTCAATCACGGACTACAAAAGGAAAACCAGCCCCGTCGCGGACCACGATGTCTTGCTCCCAGACAAACTAAACAATTTCTTTGCTCGCTTTGAGGAAAATACAGTGCCACTGACACGGCCCGCTACCAAAACTTGCGGGCTCTCCTTCACTGCAGCCAACGTGAGTAAAACATTTAAACGTGTTAACCCTCGCAAGGCTGCCGGCCCAGACGTCATCCCCAGCCGCGTCATCAGAGCACGCGTCATCAGAGCACGCGCTCTTACGGACATATTCAATCAATCCTTATCCCAGTCTGCTGTCTCCACATGCTTCAAGGGGCCACCATTGTTCCTGTTCCCAAGAAAGCTAAGGTAACTCATCATGAAGTGCTTTGAGAGACTAGTCAAGGACCATATCACCTCCACCCTACCTGCCCTAGACCCAATCCAATTTGCTTACCGCCCCAATAGGTCCACAGACGACACAATCGCAATCTCACTGCACACTGCCCTAACCCATCTGGACAAGAGGAATACCTATGTGAGAATGCTGTTCATTGACTACAGCTCAGCATTTAACACCATAGTACCCTCCAAACTCGTCATTAAGCTCGAGACCCTGGGTCTCGACCCCGCCCTGTGCAACTGGGTCCTGAACTTCCTGACGGGCCGCCCCCAGGTGGTGAGGGTAGGTAACAACATCTCCACCCAGCTGATCCTCAACACTGGGGCCCCACAAGGGTGTGTTCTCAGCCCTCTCCTGTACTCCCTGTTCACCCATGACTGCGTGGCCATGCACGCCTCCAACTCAATCATCAAGTTTGCAGACGACACTACAGTGGTAGGCTTGATTACCAACAACAACGAGACGGCCTACAGGGAGGAGGTGAGGGCCCTCGGAGTGTGGTGACAGGAAAATAACCTCACACTCAACGTCAACAAAACAAAGGAGATGATGGTGGACTTCAGGAAACAGCAGAGGGAGCAGCCCCTTATTCACATCGATGGGACAGTAGTGGAGGAGGTGGAAAATGTTAAGTTCCTCGGCGTACACATCACGGACAAACTTAAATGGTCCACCCACACAGACAGCGTGGTGAAGAAGGCACAGCAGCGCCTCTTCAACCTCAGGAGGCTGAAGAAATTCGGCTTGTCACCAAAAACACAAACTTTTACAGATGCACAAATCGAGAGGATCCTGTCGGCTGTATCACAGCCTGGTACGGCAACTGCTCTGCCCACAACCGTAAGGCTCTCCAGAGGGTAGTGAGGTCTGCACAACGCATCACCGGGTGCAAACTACCTGCCCTCCAGGACACCTACACCACCCGATGTCACAGGAAGGCCAAAAAGATCATCAAGGACAACAACCAACCGAGCCACTGCCTGTTCACCCCGCTATCATCCAGAAGATGAGGTCAGTACAGGTTCATCAAAGCGGGGACCGAGAGACTGAAAAACAGCTTCTATCTCAAGGCCAACAGCCTGTTAAACAGCCATCACTAACATTGAGTGGCTGCTGCCAACATACTGACTCATCTCTAGCCACTTTAATAATGAAAAATTGATGTAATAAATGTATCACTAGCCACTTTAAACAATGCTATTTTATATAATGTTTACATACCCTACATTACTCATCTCATATGTATATACTGTACTCTATACCATCTACTGCATCTTGCCTATGCCGTTCGGCCATCGCTCAGTCATATATTTTTATGTACATACTGTATTAATTCCTTTACACTTGTGTGTATAAGGTTGTTGTTGTGAAATTGTTAGGTTAGATTACTTGTTAGATATTAGTGCATGGTCGGAACTAGAAGCACAAGCATTTCGCTACACTCGCATTAACATCTGCTAACCATGTGTATGTGACAAATAAAAATTGATTTGAAATTGATAGATAATCTTTTAGCAGCAGCAAGGAAATGTAAAAAAATGCTGGAAAAATGAACATGCACCCTCAAAAGATGTGTGGTTAGGTCTATGTGAGGAACTTGCTGACATGGAGAGAATTACTGAAATCTTGTAACGTAGACAGCATAGGTATGAAAGTGTCTGGTCAGAGTTCCTGACATATCGTATGAGTCTTATTCTGTAATTCATGGGCTTTTTGTTGTTTTTGTGTGGCTTAATCAAAATTGTATACTTACTCAAACTCTTAAAATATTTGCTCTATACAGCCTAAATGTACCCTTATCATGTGAATGTAACTATGCTCCTTAGTAAAGACAGCAAAGATAAGTTGTGTATGTATGGTACATGTTCTTTATGTGCTCTTTAATAAAAATGTTTACATTTTTTTGTTTTTTTAAATACTGTGCATTGCCGTGAATTTGTTTTGGACATGGGGACTGAAGAGACCCCTGGTGGCATGTCTTGTGGGGTATGTATGGGTGTCTGAGCTGTATGTTATCTGATTATGCAGACAATCTGGAATTCTCATCACAGTAATATTTCTCATAAAGACTAGAAGGGAATCAGTTCATCTCTCGTCAACCCTCAACCAGGAAAAACTGTCATGCATGTTCTTGATGTTAGTTCTGTGTGTGAAGTTGAGGGCAAGATGTGCTGCTCTGTTTTGAGCCAGCTGTATCCATCTTTGCTGCACTTGACCATATTACCATACAGTAATCAAGACGGGACAAGACCAGAGCATGAACAACTAGTACAGTTGATTTGTGTAAAAACACACTCATAGGGCCCTACACATTCACGCACACCAACACTCACTCCATCATTTGCTCACTCACTCACACACACACACACACCTTTACACTGACGACACACATGTACACCCACTCACATACGCGCTGCTGCTACTCTGTTTATCATACACTGTATATCCTGATAACTAGTCACCTTACCCACCACTATCACTCCAGTATCACTCCACTCCAATATCCCTGCATATTGTAGAGAGCTCCAAGTTCCTTGGCGTCCATATCACTAACAAACTATTATGGTCCAAACACACCAAGTACAGTCGTGAAGAGGGCATGACAACACTTATTGGCATGGGTCCTCAGATCCTCAAAAAGTTCTACAGCTGCACCATCGACTGGTTGCATCACCGCTTGGTATGGCAACTGCTCGGCACGCTGCTGCTACTCGCCGTTTATGATCTACAGTCGTGGCCAAAAGTTTTGAGAATGACACAAATATAAATTTTCCCAAAGTCTGCTGCCTCAGTTTGTATGATGGCAATTTGAATATACTCCAGAATGTTATGAAGAGTGATCAGATGAATTGCAATTAATTACAAAGTCCCTTTTTGCCATGCAAATGAACTGAATCCACCAAAAACATTTCCACTGCATTTCAGCCCTGCCACAAAAGGACCACCTGATATCATGTCAGTGATTCTCTCGTTAACTTCACTAGGGTAGGGGGCAGCATTCGGAATTTTGGATGAAAAGCGTGCCCAAATAAAACTGCCTGCTACTTAGGTCCAGAAGCTAGGATATGCATATAATTAGTAGATTTGGATAGACAACTCTCTAAAGTCTACAAAACTGTTAAAATAATGTATGTGAGTATAACAGAACTGATATGGCAGGCAAAAACCTGAGGAAAATCCAACCAGGAAGTACTATTATTTTGAAAGGCTGTTTTTCCATTGAAAGCCCATCCACCACACAAAGACTTAGGACCCAGTTCACGATATCTATGGCTTCCTCTACATGTGCACAGTCTTTGGGCATTGTTTCAGGCATTTACTCTGAAAAATGAGGGAGATACAGCACTTTCAATGAGAGGCCAGTGGAAATTTCCAGACATGAGTCCTGCGCGTGATCGGAAGCGCGTATTTCTTGTTTCTCCTTTTCTATTGACGAAGCTTTTGTCCGGTTGAAATATTATTGATTATTTATGACAAAAACAACCTGAAGATTAATTTTAAACATCGTTTGACATGTTTCTAACTTTTATTGTACTTTGACTTTTCGTCTTGATGTTGAGAGCACGCATTGTGCCTTTGGATTTCTGAACTAAACGCACCAACAAAACGGAGGTTTTTTGTACATAAAGAGGGACATTATCGAACAAAACTAACATTTATTGTCTAACATGGAGACCTGGGATTGCCACCAGATGAAGATGATCAAAGGTAAGTGATTCATTTTAATCCTATTTCTGAATTGTGAGCCCTCTCCTTGGCTGAAAAATGGCTGTATGTATGGTTTTGTGGCTAGGCGCAGATCTAACATAATCGCATCGTGTGCTTTCGCCGTAAAGCCTTTTTGAAATCTGACACAGCGGTTGCATTAAGGAGAAGTTTATCTTTATTCGTATGTTTAACACTTGTATCAATGTTTATGAAGAGTATTTCTGTAATTTGCTGTGGCTCTCTGCACTTTCACCGGATGTTTGAACATAACGCGCCAATGTAAACTGAGATTTTTGGATATAAATATGAACTTTATCGAACAAAACATGTATTGTGTAACATGAAGTCCTATGAGTGCCATCTGATGAAGATCAAAGGTTAGTGATTAATTTAAATCGCTTTTCTGACTTTTGTGAGCCCTCTCCTTGGCTGGAAAATGGCTGTACGGCTTTCTGTGACTAGGCGCTGACCTAACATAATCGCATGGTGTGCTTTCTCCGTAAAGCCTTTTTGAAATCCAACTATGGTGGGATTTACAAGAAGTTTATCTTTAAAATGGTGTATAATACTTGTATGTTTGAGGAATTTTAATCATGGTATTTCTGTTGTTTTGAATTTGGCGCCCTGCAATTTCACTGGCTGTTGTCGAGGTGGCGTCCCACAAACAGGGAAATCGATCCCAATCAAATGTGTTATTACGTGCTCGACTAAGGCAGTTATTTATCTTATAACTTGTCCTTGTGGTAAAAATTATGTGGGTAAAACAAAGCGCGAATTAAAAGTACGTATCTCAGAGCGTCGTAGCACCATTAGGTGCAAAAACTTGACTTACCCAGTTGCGGCTAACTTTTTGGAGGCAGGCCACTCGGTTTCGTCTCTGCGTTATATAGGCATCGAACATGTCACCCTCCCTAGGAGAGAGGGTGACCTTGATAATTTATTGTTAAAACGAGAGGCTGCTTGGATCTTTAACTTAAAGACCCTTGCTCCCTTCGGTCTCAACGTAGACTTTGATCTGAAGCCATTCTTGTGATTATTGTGACTTTGCCATTGTAATTGTTTGTAAGCCTGTGTAGTCTAAAATGAATCTATGATCGTATGCTATCCATTTGTTTTTTGTATGCTGCTCTTTGTATGCCATTTTAATATTTGAGAATTAACCAATTATATTAGGCCATGATTAGACACCTGTGTGTCTTTTGACACTATATAAACGAGTCATCCCGCAGTGTTTGTGATTATACCCTGATGAAGACAGCTTGGCTGTCGAAATGTTGGTAATTACATTTTTGCATCTGAGCTCCTAGAGTGTGTGGCTCTCCTTTATTTTTAAGGCGTCCCACTTGTACCAGAGAGGTTAACACAAGTGTGAGTGTTGACGAGGACAAGGCTGGAGATCACTCTGTCATGCTGATTGAGTTTGAATAACAGACTGGAAGCTTCAAAAGGAGGGTGGTGCTTGGAATCATTGTTCTTCCTCTGTCAACCATGGTTACCTGCAAGGAAAAACGTGCCGTCATCATTGCTTTGCACAAAAAGGGCTTCACAGGCAAGGATATTGCTGCCAGTAACATTGCACCTAAATCAACCACTTATCGGATCATCAAGAACTTCAAGGAGAGCGGTTCAATTGTTGTGAAGAAGGCTTCAGGGCGCCCAAGAAAGTCCAGCAAGCGCCAGGACCGTCTCCTAAAGTTGATCCAGCTGCGGAATCGGGGCATCACCAGTACAGAGCTTGCTCAGGAATGGCAGCAGGCAGGTGTGAGTGCATCTGCATGCACAGTGAGGCAAAGACTTTGAGGATGGCCTGGTGTCAAGAAGGCCAGCAAAGAAGCCTCTTCTCTCCAGGAAAATCAGGGACAGACTGATATTCTGCAAAAGGTACAGGGATTGGACTGCTGAAAAGTCCTTTTCTCTGATGAATCTGATGAATGTTTGGGGCATCACAAAAAAAGCTTGTCCGGAGAAGACAAGGTGAGCGCTACCATCAGTCCTGTGTCATGCCAACAGTAAAGCATCCTGAGACCATTCATGTATGGGGTTGCTTCTCAGCCAAGGGAGTGGGCTCACTCACAATTTTGCCTAAGAACACACCATGAATAAAGAATGGTACCAACATATCCTTCGAGAGCAACTTCTCCCAACCATCCAGGAACAGTTTGGTGACGGACAATGCCTTTTCCAGCATGATGGAGCACCTTGCCATAAGGTAAAAGTGATAACTAAGTGGCTCGGGGAACAAAAGATCGATATTTTGGGTCCATGGCAAGGAAACTCCCCAGACCTTAATCCCATTGAGAAATTGGTCAATCCTCAAGAGGCGGGTGGACAAAAAAAAAAAAAAATCTGACAAACTTCAAGCATTGATTATGCAAGAATGGGCTGCCATCAGTCAGGATGTGGCCCAGAAGTTAATTGACAGCATGCCAGGGCGGACGTCTTTTGCAGAGGTCTTGAAAAAGAAGGGTCAACACTGCAAATACTGACTCTTTGCATCAACTTCATGTAATTGTCAATAAAAGCCTGTGACACTTGCTTGATGCTTGTAATTATACTTTAGTATTCCATAGTAACATCTGACAAAATATCTAAAGACACTGAAGCAGCAAACTTTGTGGAAATTAATATTTGTGTTGTTCTCAACTTTTGCCACGACTGTATGCATATTCACTTTACCCCTACCTACATGTTACCGTGATTACCTCAACTAATCTGTACCCCCGCACATTGACTCGGTAGCGGTAACCCCTGCATACATTTTTTAAGCAAATATTTTCTTACTTTAAAAAAGAAATGCTGCATTGTTGGTTAAGGGCTTGTAGGTAAGCATTTCACAGTATTGTAGTATTTGGCGCATGTAATTTAACATTGTAAATATGGTACTGAAACTGACTGACCCTGTATATAATGAAATGTTGTCACATGCGCCGAAAACAACAGGTGTAGACCTTACTGTGAAATGCTTAACCAACGATGCAGTTAACTCTATTTTCCTAAGACAATATTTACTAAATAAAATAAAGTAAAAAAATAAAAAAATAAAGTAACAATAAAATTACAATAATGAGGATACAGTGCATTCGGAAATACTTTTTCCACATTTTGTTACATTACAGCCCTATTCTAAAATGGATTAAATAATGTTTCCTCAGCAATCTACATACAATATCCCATAATGAGAAAGTGAACAGTTTTTTAAAACATTTTTGCAGAATTCATTAAAAACAACAAAAAAAACTTTTACATAAGTATTTCAGCCCCTTAAATATGAAACTCTAAATTGAGCTCAGGTGCATCCTGTTTCCATTGATCATCCTTGAGATGTTTTTTTGTTCAACTTGATTGGAGACCACCTGTGGTAAATTCAATTGATTGGACATGATTTGGAAAGGCACACACACCTGTCTATATAAATGTTGCACATTTGACAGTGCATGTTGCACATTTGTCAGAGCAAAAACCAAGCCATGGGGTCGAAGGAATTCTCCGTAGAGCTCCGAAACAGGATTGTGTCGAGGTACATATCTGGGGAAGGGTACCAAAATATTTCTACAACATTGAAGGTCCCCAAGAACACAGCGGCCTCCATCATTCTTAAATGGAAGAAGTTTGGAACCACCAAGACCAGAGCTGGCCGTCCGGCCAAACTGAGCAATCTGGGGAGAAGAGCCTTGGTCAGGGAGGTGACCAAGAACCTGATGGTCACTGACAGAGCTCTAGAGTTCCTCTGTGGAGATTGGAGAACCTTCCAGAAGGACAACCATCTCTGCAGCACTCCACCAATCAGGACTTTATGGTAGAGTGGCAAGACGGAAGCCACTGGTTAGAGCAAACTGGCTCTAACCAGAATAGAGTGGAACGCCCCGGTGCACAACTGAGCAAGAGGACAACTACATTAGTGTCTAGTTTAAGAAACAGACACCTCACAAGTCTTCAACTGGCAGATTCATTAAATAGTACCTGCAAAACACCAGTCTCAACGTCAACAGTGAAGAGGCAACTCCGGGATGCTGGCCTTCTAGGCAGAGTTGCAAAGAAAAAGCCATATCTCAGACTGGCCAATACAAATAAAAGATTAAGATGGGCAAAAGAACAGACACTGTACAGAGGAACTCTGCCTAGAAGGCCAGCATCCCGGAGAAGACTCTTCCCTGTTGACGTTGAGACTGGTGTTTTGCAAGTACTATTTAATGAAGCTGCCAGTTGGGGACGTGTGAGGCATCTTAGCGATAGACGTCCCGTCAACGGGACAGTTGTAAATCATGCAGCGCCTTGTATCACGATTGCAGATTTTAGAGAAGCAACAAATGTCGGTACATATAAGTGTCTACTATCCTCTGAAAGCTTAAATTATTTTTAATATAACTGCACTGCCCAATTTACAGTAACTATTACTGCGATAAAATGCCATGCTATTGTTTGAGAGCTCCTAACAAAACTTTTCACTGCGATAGGTTTGATAAATTCGCCTCTGAAGGTGAAATGTGTACTTACATTCTGAAATCTTGTTCTGATTTATCATCCAAAGGGTCCCAGAGATAACATGAAGTGTTGTTTATTTAGATAAAATCATTTTTCATATCCTAAAAAGGTCCATATACCACGCACAATCTATTTTTTATTTCCACTCGTTCAATTTGCAAAGAAAGGAATCTGTGAAAATCTAACCCTAAACGTTGTTTCAACCAGTCAAATCACATTTGTATTTATTCCTCAGAGATCCTAGAACGTAACCAGACTTCACTATACCATTAGGGGTGTAGTATATCCTATAGGACACCAAATTTGGTCAGAGAGCAACGCCTTCATGGCACGCCGATGACGAGTGCGGTCTTCACTTGATCGACTAACTCTGTCAAATAAGCACCAATCGGGTTCAAACAAAGCTAGCTAGATAGCCAATGAGCTGGGCTTTGCGGGAGTATCGGGAAACCCCGTATCTGTCGCAAAAATGTAGCTGCTAACCTTGTGACAGCAAGCCTTTTCCTTTTGGACAAAAAATATAAGAATATGGCGAGTGACGAAAACTGTGTGTTTTGCAAATGTTTAACTTATATGGCTACTAATACTGGAAAAGCTAAATCAAAGTATACAGACTTGACCATATTCTTGCAGAAAAATGTAATGTGAATGTAAATGTCTTCTTCACGATTTGCCCAAATGTACCTGGGTGACTTCACACTAAATGTCATGTAGTTTGCTCATACCTCATATCAGTCTGAAACTTTGCACATACACTGCCAGAGTGTATGGCTAGATGTGGGACCTGTGTTGCATTTCAAAGATGGTGGTAGAAAAAATAAAAACGGTTGGTTTTTTCTATTACCAGATCTATTGTGTTATATTCTCCTACATTCAATTCACATTTCCACAAACTTCAAAGTGTTTCCTTTCAAATGGTTCCAATAATATGCAAATCCTTGCTTCAGGGCCTGAGCTACAGGCAGTTAGATTTGGGCATGTCATTTTAGGTGAATTTTTTTTTTTTAAAGGGGGCTATCCCTAAGATTAATCAGCACAGTTTTCAGCTGTGCTAACATAATTGCAAAAGGGTTTTCTAACGATCAATTAGCTAATCCATATATATCATTTTAAAAGGCTAACAACGTGCCATTGGAACACAGGAGTGATGGTTGCTGATAATGGGCCTCCGTACGCCTATGTAGATAATCCATTAAAAATAAAATCTACCGTTTCCAGCTACAATAGTCATTTACAATATTAATAATGTCAACACTGTATTTCTGATCAATTTGATGTTATTTAATTGGTAAAAAAGTGCTTTTCTTTCAAAAACAAAGACATTTCTAAGTGACACCAAACTTTTGAACGGTAGTATATATGAACATACATAGGTCCCTCTACTTCCTTTCTTCTGCTGCTCACAAAATTACTGAGGATAATAGCGGACGATGCTGCCACTCATATTTGCCATACTAGAAAGTGTGTGCCCTCAGACCTGGAGGGAAGCAAAAGTCATTCCACTACCTAAGAATAGTACAGCCCCCTTTACTGACTCAAATAGCCAACCAATCAGCCTGTTGTAAACGCTTGGAAAAAATGGTTTGACCAGATACAATGCTATTTTACAGTAAACAAATTGACAACAGACTTTCAACACACTTATAGGGAAGGACATTCAACAAGCACAGCACTTACACAAATGACTGATTGGCTGAGAGAAATTGATGATAAAAAGATTGTGGGGGCAGTTGTTAGATTTCAGTGCAGCTTTTGACATTATCGATCATAGTCTGCTGCTGGAAAAACGTATGTGTTACGGCTTTACACCCCCTACTATATTGTAGATAGAGTTACCTGTCCAACAGAACAGAGAGGGTGTTCTTTAATGGAAGCCTCTCCAACATAACTTGATTCTACCTAGATTTTCCCCTAGACCCCTTACTTTTTTCAATCTTTACTAATGACATGCCACTGGCTTTGAGTAAAGTCAGTGTGTATGTATGCGGATGACTCAACAATATACAAGTCAGCTACTACAGCGACTGAAATGACTGCAACACTTAAAGATGCAGATGGTTTCAGAATGGGTGGCAAGGAATAAGTTAGTCCTAAATATTTCTAAAACTAAAGGCATTGTATTTGGGACAAATCATTCACTCCGTGGTGGAAAAAGTACTAAATTGTCATCCTTGAGTAAAATGTACTTTTACTTGAGTCATTTTCTATTAAGGGACGTCACCCAGTAAAATACTATTTGAGTAAAAGTCTAAAAGTATTTGGTTTTAAAAATACTTAAGTATCAAAAGTAAATGCAATTGCTAATATGTACTTAAGCATGAAAAGTAAAAGTATAAATCATTTCAAATTCCTTCTATTAAACCAGACGGCACAATTGTATTTCCTTTCTTTATTGACGGATATCCAGGGGCACACTCCAACACTCGGACATAATTTACAAACATATAATTTGTGTTTAGTGAGTCGGCCAGATCACATGCAGTAGGGATGACCAGGGACGTTCTCTTGATAAGTGTGTGAATTGGACAATTTTCCTGTCAAAATGTAACGAGTACTTTTGGGTGTCAGGGAAAATGTATGCAGTAAAAAGTACATGACCACAGCAATTCACTAAACCCTAAACCTCAACTAAATCTTGTAATGAATAATGTGGAAATTGCCTGGAGTAACCCTGGATGTGGAAATTGCCTGGAGTATTCCTGGATGTGGCAATTGCTTGGAGTAACCCTGGATTGTAAACTGTCATGGTCAAAACATACTGATACAACAGTAGCTAAGATGAGAAGTCTGCCCATAATAAAGCGCTGCTCTGCCTTCTTAACAACACTATCAACAAGGCAGGTCCTACAGGCCCTAGTTTTGTTTGCACCTGGACTACTGTTCAGTCGTGTGGTCAGCTGCCACAAAGAGGGACAGGAAAATTACAATTGGCTCAGAACAGGGCAGCACGGCTGTTGTTAGGGAGCTAACAATGATATGCATGTCAATCTCTCATGGCTCAAAGTGAAGGAGAGTGATTTCATCACTACTTGTTTATGTAAGCAGTGTTGACAAGCTGAATGCACTGGGCTGTCTGTTTAAACTACTAGCACACATGCATACCCCACAAGACATACCATCATACCACAAGTCCAGAATAGACTATGGGAAACACACAGTGCTATATTAGAGCCATGACTACATGGAACTCTATTCGACATCAGGTAACTGACGCAAGCAGTAGAATCAGATTTTAAAAAAATAGCCCTTATGGAACAGCGGGGACTGTGAAGACGCAAAAGGTACAGAAAGACATGCATACAAGCACTAGCACACGTACATTATAATATTGTTGTATTATACATGTTGTATTGTAGATATGTAGTGGTGTAATGTACTATGTTATCTTTTGGCAGCAGCTAAATGGGATCCCTAATAAATACAAAATATAAATACAGTCTCATTTCCACATCTCACTTAGTGACACACTGTTACCGGCAGCGGGTTCTCCCACATGGCCCTCCAATTGCCTGGCATACACTTGGTTTCGCAGGCATCTGTGACGCGGTGGGAGCACAAAGCGGCCATTGTGTGCCAGACACTGATGTCACAGCGGCTCAGCTTCAAAGCTCTCTTTATATGGGATAATAACAACAGAACCCTGTGAGTTCGTATTTAGAATTTGTCGTCGCACATTGAGATTCGTGGTAGCAAGTACGATTCACAAATGTGCAATTCAATTTCGCAAACTTATATCATGTGTGAAATATGTAACAACGGTGGCAAACTTGACATTTGAATACATTCAATAAGATTTGAAAGCATAATTTATTTTCAGAATTATTACTAGTCCATTTACGACTATGAATATTCTGCTTTGAATCAAAACTACACTTACATTTTTTTAGCTGTGCACGCTCCGAGTTCTGTCACATTACAAGATATTTGTAAGATTGTAGAAAGAAATTCAATAGTAAAAAAAATAAATAAAATGGTTTGAGCAGCTTGTTTGAGTAGGACCTTTTACTTCTGACCAATCAGCCAAAACCACAGTCTAAAATTGCTGCAACCATTGGCTGAAATGTTCCAATCAATCAAATCTCAGGAAGTACCTTGGAGGAAAAGTATTAACGCTACTCGACCGAAGTACTAGAATAAAACAATCTATTTTATGTGTACATAGATTTTTTTTTTGTGAAAAAGCATGACAGTAGTTTGTTTAACACGTGAAATATAAATGTTATAATTCAGAACTAAATTAACAGCAGCTAATGCTAGCTAGCTGGCTTCTGACGTTCAACACATGATACAAGTTTATCAACTCACTAAAGCTTCATCAGGCGGCTATAGATGCGAGGGGAAAACAAATCATAATATTTTCTACTTAACCATCTGTTTGATAAAGTTGAAGTACATGCCATTAGCAAGCTAGCTAAATTGACACTTGTTCTTGGAGTTTATTGACAAGGTTAGATAGAAATAGATCCACACGTTATTCTCTATCATGAAGAATTGTAAGCTTGTAACTTGGGAAGCTCATTCAATAATACAGAAGTGGGTGATTTCTGTCCCAGGGTACTGAACTGTGTGCAAGTTTTTGATCAATTTAGACCACAGTTAGTTGAATGAGGTGTTAGGGAAGTGCTGGTACAAAATCCTGTACACTCCTGTGTATATAAAAAATAAAAAAAATAAAAATTGTGGCTGTCATGACTTCAATTGACTAAATACAGGTACCATTATTTTTATTAAATCTATGCAGGTTTGTCAGATTTACAGGAGCCTGGTGGAGATCGTGCCTTCAGAAAGTATTCAGACCCCTTTACTTATTCCACAACTTGTGTTACAGCCTGAATTGAAAATGGATTAAATCGATCTCTTTCACCGAACTGCACACAATACCCCATAATGACAAAGTGAAAACATGTTTTTAGAAATTTTTGCAAATGTATTGATAATGAAATCTAATTTACATAAGTATTCACACCCCTGAGTGAGAGCTTAGCACTAAGAGCTTAGCACACCTGGATTGTACAATATTTGCAAATTCTTTTTCAAATTCTTCAAGCTCTCAAGTTAGTTGTTGATCATTGTAGACAGCCATTTTCAAGTCTTGCCATTGATTTTTAAGCAAATTTAAGTTGAAGCTGTAACCAGGCTACTCAGGAGCATTCACGGTCTTCTTGGTAAGCAATTCCAGTGTATATCTGGCCTTGTGTTTTAGGTTATTGTCCTGCTGAAAGGTGAATTCCTCTCCCAGTGTCTAGTGGAAAGCAGACTGAACCAGGTTTTCCTCTAGGATTTTGCCTGTGCTTCGCTGTATTCCATTTCTTTTCATCCTTAACTCCCTAGTCCTTGCCGATGACAAGCATACCCATAACATGATGTAGCCACCCCCATGCTTGACAATATGAAGAGGGGTACTCCATGGTGTGTTGCGTTTGCCCAAAACAGAACACTTTGTATTCAGGACATAGTTAAATGTCTTTGCCACGTTTTTTGCAGTTTTACTCTAGTGCCTTATTGCAAACAGGATGCATGTTTTGCAATATTTTTATTCTGTACATGCTTCTTTCTTTTCACTCTGTCATTTAGGTTAGTATTGTGGAGTAACTACAATGTTGTTGATCCATCCTCAGTTCTCCCATCACAGCCATTAAACTAACGGTTTTAAAGTCACCTTTGGCCTCATGGTGAAATCCCTGAGCAGATCCTGAGTTAGGAAGGATGCCTGTATCTTTGTAGTGACAATGCAAAGTGTATTTAATAACTGCACCATGCTCTTAGGGATACTCAATGTCTCCTTTTTGTTTTAAGCCATTTACCAATATGTGCCCTTATTTGTAAGGCATTGGAAAACCTCCCTGGTCTTTGTGGTCGAGTCCGTTTGAAATTCACTGCTCGACTAAAAAGGACCTTACAGATAATTGTGTGTGTGGGGTACAGAGATTAACATGATTTTTGAATAAATACCTAAACACCATCATGCAATTTATGTGACTTGTTAAGACATTTTTTAATCCTGAACTTGTTTAGGCTTGCCATAACAAAAAAGGGTTTAATACTTATTAGCATTTCAGCTTTTCATTTGTAATTAATTTGTAAATATTTCCAAAAACATAATTCCGCTTTTACATTATTGGGTAGTGTGTAGGCTAGTGACACAAAATCAACATTTTACCCATTTTATATTCAGGTTGTAGCTCAGCAAAATGTGGAATATGTCAAGGGGTGTGACTACTTTCTGAAGGGACTGTAGATAGAACCATACTCCAAGGCAGGAGTCCTGGAGACATTTCCCTGCATCCAGGTTAAAGCCTGCTACCAGCAGGAACATGGAGCACTCCATGTCACTAAGCCATGCATATATTTTTTTACGATTTATAATACTCCACTCTCATGAGCAGTGGAAAAGCCCTATGCATCATGAACATGTTTACTCCTGGAGTAACTCCCTGTCAGAGACTGAGGGTTTGTCAGGAGGCCTTTGGCCAATGGGAGTTCGAGGGTGAGGGGCTGGGGGTTCAGGGGGAGTGAGAGCGAAGCTAGACATGAACAACCACAGAGTAAGGCAGCCTTTAAACAAAAATGCATGAAACGCATGTCCAACACAGTTGTTTGTTCATGAAAAAAAACGCTGTTCTGTGTTTTTTTAATTGGTTGAAGGATGGTCTTTGCAACTTTACTGACAGACAACACAAGCCTCCCCCTGAACACACTCCTCCTTTCGAAAGCCATTGGGGCACTATGTCTACTATGTCTTTTACACATCCATTTGTCTGATTGGAAGGCACCCTTATACTGTAGTCCTCTACAATATATAACGCAGCATACAGGGATGATTTCTGTATTTTGAAAGTTGCATATCTTTAAAACTTGAGTGCTGACAAGCAAAACATTTTGTGACTATGGTATTTGTTTCATTCAACATTGTTGACAAAGGATAGTTTGTGTGTGGAATTGTCCTTTAACTCTTGCTCTCTCTGTCAATTGGATTCAGTACCTCGATCCATATTTCTACAGGAGCTACAGAGATTATTCCAAGGACCTCCAGAGCCTTCTGACCTGCGATCTCTCCAGAGCAGAGAACCTCCTTCGCTATGACTGTCTGTGCAATGACATATAGCATACATTATTATCCAGGGCCACTGGTTGAATTGGATTTACTGTGCTCACTCAAACTCATGCCATCACATCCCTCAAAGTCTTCCAGACAAACTAACATGTGTCCAGACAAACTAACATGTGTCCATCCCCCTATCACCAGCTGTCTGCTGGGCCATGGAACCCTAGATCAGGGTTTCCCAAACTCAGTCCTGTTACAAAACAATACCTTATTCATAGTAGAAATGTGAGGAACATGCTAACTACTTTTGTAACTTAAACCTCAAAACAACATGCAGACTTTCTCCATCAAGACAACACTTGGTACTTCTGACTCCAAATTATAAACAAAAATCAATGCAAGTCTCATGTCCAGGGTGAATACATTTTTATTCACATTTTTATGTACAACTGAACAAAAATATAAAACATGTAAAGTGTTGGTCCCATGTTTCATGAGCTTAAATAAAGATCCCATAAATGTTCCATACGCACAAAAAATGTCTCAGATTTTGTGCACAAATTTGTTTACATCCCTTTTAGTGAGCATTTCTCCTTTGCCAAAATAATCCATCCAGAAGACAGGTGTGGCATATCAAGTGGCTGCTTAAACAGAATGATTACTCAGGTGCACCTTGTGCTGGGGACAATAAAAGGCCAATCTAAAATGTGCAGTTATGGAAAGTCTATCAGAGCTGTTTATGTTAATTTCTCTACCATAAGCTGCCTCCAACATCGTTTTAGAGAATTTGGCAGTATGTCCAACCGGCCTCACAACCATAGACCACACGTAACCACACCAACCCAGGACCTCCACATCTGGCTTCTTCACCTGTGGGACCAGCCACCCGGACAATTTTGCACAACCTGTTAAAAACTGACTCAGGGAAGCTCATATGCTCACTCGTCATCCTCACCAGGGTCTTGACCTGACTTCAGTTCAGCAGTGGGCAAATGCTCACCTTTGATGGCCACTGGCACGCTGGAGAAGTGTGCTCTTCACAGATGAATCCTGTTTTCAACTGTAATGGGCAGATGGCAGTGTATGGCGTCGTGTGGGTGAGCCGTTTGCTGACGTCAACATTGTTAACAAAGTGCCCCATGGTGGCAGTGGCGTTATGGTATGGGCATGCATGAGCTACGGACAACGAACACAATTGTATTTTATTGATGACAATTTGAATGCACCGAGATAGCATGACGAGATCCTGAGGCCCATTGTCGTGCCATTCCTACACCACCATCACATCATGTTTCAGCATGATAATGCGCGGCCTCATGTCGAAAGGATCTGTACACAATTCCTGGAAGCTGAAAATGTCCCAGTTCTTCCATGGCCTGCATACTCACCAGATATGTCACCCATTGAGCATGTTTGGGATGCTCTGGATCGATGTGTACGACAGTGTGTTCCAGTTCCCGACAATATCCAGCCACTTTGCACAGCCATTGAAGAGGAGTGGGACAACATTCCACAATCAACAGGCTGATCAACTCTATGCGAAGGAGATGTCTCGCACTGCATGAGGCAAATGGTGGTCATCTGTGACCAACAGAAGCATATCGGTATTCCCAGTCATGTGAAATCCATAGATTAGGGCCTAATGAATTTAATTCAATTGACTGATTTCCTTTTATGAACTGTAATTAAGTAAAATCTTGTCAAAGGTTTCGTTAATATTTTTGTTCAGCGTATAAAAGACATCACACAGGTGTGCCAACTAAAATATATGTCCCAGACAAGCCTGAAGAATAGGACAAAGAGACAAGTGAATATAAGTCAGTTTGTGTGTCTGTTTGTATGAATGAGTGGTTACAGAAAATACATGTTGACATGTTAAATGACTACGAGACAGAGATACGGAGAATCCTGCTGCAATGTCAGGTAAGGTACCACTGAAGACCCCAGTACTCAGGCAGGCAGGCAGCTGGAAGCAGATGTGTCACCATCCAGGCGAGATTACAATAAATACATGATTAGCAATTACAGCACGTAGCTGAAGAATCCAACCATTTTTTTCGTGTCATTGATATAAATGGGACATTCTCATACAATATCCAGTTCAGAAGAATAGACTGTAATACCTCTAGGGTCCTGTGGTTGTCTGGCAGCATTCTGCGTTTTAGTGATCTTACTCCCTCTCCACCCGAAATGCAGTACCAAAAACATTAATAACAATAAGCCTAGTAATTTAGTCATTTGGCCAACTTGGCTAATTAAAAACACTCATGTAAAATGTGCACAAGCCTATTCAGACAAATTATACCAAAACAACACAGCCTATGTGCAGAAGGGGCATATTTCTTGCAAACTTCTTCAGTCACCAATTAATCAATAAACGGGCAGCGGAATGAAGTAGTTTGACAAAAAGTGTTCAAAAGTCAGCAACAAGTCTTTATAACATAGCTAGCAAATACAGTTATTTTCTAGAAACCCAACATTATTAGCTACAGTGATGGTGGAAGTCCCCCCCCAAAGCAGTTTCAATTTAGCATTTACAGTTGAAGTCAGAAGTTTACATACACCTTAGCCAAATACATTTCAACTCAGTTGTTCACAATTCCTGACATTTAATCCTAGTAAAATGTCCTGTTTTAGGTCAGTTAGGATCACCACTTTATTTTAAGAATGTGAAATGTCAGAATAATAGTAGAGAGATTGATTTATTTCAGCTTCTATTTATTTCATCACATTCCCAGTGGGTCAGAAGTTTACATACACTCAATTGCTATTTGGTAGCATTGCCTTCAAATTGTTTAACTTGGGTCAAACGTTTTGGGTAGCCTTCCACAAGCTTCCCACAATAAGCTGGGTGAATTTTGGCACATTCCTCCTGACAGAGCTGGTGTAACTGAGTCAGATTTGTAGGCCTCCCTGCTCGCACATGCTTTTTCAGTTCAGGCCACACATTCTCTATACGATTGAGGTCAGGGCTTTGTGATGGCCACTCCAATACCTTGACTTTGTTGTCCTTAAGCTATTTTGCCACAACTTTGGAAGTATGCTTGGGGTCATTGGCCATTTGGAAGACCCATTTGCGGCCAAGCTTTAGCTTCCTGACTGATGTCTTGAGATGCTGCTTCAATATATCCACATATATATCCACATACATCCACATGCATCCTCATGATGCCATCTATTTTGTGAAGTGCACCAGTCCCTCCTGCAACAAAGCACCCCCACAACATGATGCTGCCACCCCCGTGCTTCACAGTTGGGATGGTGTTCTTCGGCTTGCAAGCCTCCCCCTTTTTCCTCCAAACATAACGATGGTCATTATGGCCAAACAGTTCTATTTTTGTTTCATCAGACCAGAGGACATTTCTCCAAAAAGTACGATTTTTGTCCCCATGTGCAGTTGCAAACCGTAGTCTGGCTTTTTACTGACGGTTTTGGAGCAGTGGCTTCTTCCTTGCTGAGCGGCCTTTCAGGTTCTGTCGATATAGGACTCGTTTTACTGTGAATATAGATACCTTCGTACCTGTTTCCTCCAGCATCTTCACAATGTCCTTTGCTGTTGTTCTGGGATTGATTTGCACTTTTCGCACCAAAGTTCACAACAACAAAAAACGACGTACACAAAAGATGATTACCTTCAAATAGAATGTTTTATTCTAGTACTTCACACCGAGTAATGTTAATAACGTTACTTTGTAAAAATGACTTGTCCTCTTCAAGGTACTTCCTGAGATTTGATTGATGGAATAATCCAGCCAACAGTTGCAGCAAAAGGCAGCAGTGGTTTTGGTTGATTGGTCAGGAGTAAAAGAGGTCCTGCCCCCAAAGTCGCTCAAACCAGTTTTTTTTACTTGCAAATTATTTTTTTTCTACAAACGTACAAAACTTTCTACAAGCTTACAAATCTCTTGGTAATGTGACAAGTGACAGAATTCAGAGCATGCGAAGATAAAAAATCTGCAATTGTATTTTTGATTCACAGCAGAATAATCGTAAATGTACTTGTAATAATTCTGAAAATAAATGATACTTGCAAATGTTAATGAATCTATTCAAATAAACGTACAAGTTTGCAACCATAGTAAAAAAAATAAAAAGATAGTACATAATAATCACATACATTGTACAAATATAGAGAGGTACAAGCAAACGTGTAAAGCTGGGACAACAGAGCTCAGGGCAGGTTGTTAATGTGTGTGAGTGTATTTATAGTTCTGGTGGTGCCTTAGTCAGTCAATCCAACGAACAGCCGTCCCTCAGCTGCTAAATCAAGGCTGCACACGCGCACCTTATTGCAGTCTCTGCACAGGGCAGCAACTAAATAAGGGGACATGCTTATAACTGGATTGTGGGTAATCTGTGCCAGCGAATCAAAAGGCAGCAGTCTATTTCCATGACAGGGGCAACACTGCAGGAGGAAGAATGAGAGGATAGGAGGACACACGCCTGAAGGTACCAACATGAATGGAAGAAGACACAGAGAGAGACACAGAGAGAGAGAGACACACAGAGAGAGAGAGACAGAGAGTAAAAGTCTGCAGCACCCGACATCACCCTACTAGAACCTGAAGTCAAATGTCTACTGTTTGCTGATGATCTGGTGCTTCTGTCACCAGAAGGGCCTACAGCAGCACCTAGATATTCTGCACAGATTCTGCCAGACCTGGGCCCTGACAGTAAATCTCAGTAAGACCAAATTAATGGTGTTCCAAATAAGGTCCAGTCGCCAGGACCACAAATACAAATTCCATCTAGACACCATTGCGCTAGAGCACACAAAAAAACTATACATACCTCGGCCTAAACATCAGCGCCACAGGTAACTTCCACAAAGCTGTGAACGATCTGAGAGACAAGGCAAGAAGGGTATTCTATGCCATCAAAAGGAACATAAAATTCAACATACCAATTAGGATCTGGCTAAAAATACTTGAATCAGTCATAGAGCCCATTGCCCTTTATGGTTGTGAGGTCTGGGGTCCACTCACCAACCAAGATTTCACAAAATGAGACAAACACCAAATTGAGACTGCATGCAGAATTCTGAAAAAATATCCTACGTGTACAACATAGAACACTAAATAATGCATGCAGAGCAGAATTAAGCCGATACCCACTAATTATCAAAATTCAGAAAAGAGCCGTTAAATTCTACAACCACCTAAAAGGAAGTGATTCCCAAACCTTCCATAACAAAGCCATCACCTACAGAGAGATGAACCTGGAGAAGAGTCCCCTAAGCAAGCTGGTCCTGGGGCTCTGTTCACAAACACACCCCACAGAGCCCCAGGACAGCAGCACAATTAGACCCAAGCAAATCATGAGAAAACAAAAAGATAATTACTTGACACATTGGAAAGAATTGACAACAACAACAAAAAATGAGCAAACTAGAATACTATTTGGCCCTAAACAGAGAGTACACAGTGGCAGAATACCTGACCACTGTGACTGACCCAAACTTAAGGAAAGCTTTAACTATGTACAGACTCAGTGAGCATAGCCTTGCTATTGAGAAAGGCCGCCGTAGGCAGTCATGGCTCTCAAGAGAAGACAGGCTATGTGCACACTGCCCACAAAATGAGGTGGAAACTGAGCTGCACTTCCTAACCTCCTGCCCAATGTATGACCATTTTAGAGACACATATTTCCCTCAGATTACACAGATCCACAAAGAATTTGAAAACAAACCCAATTTTGATAAACTCCCATATCTACTGGGTGAAATTCCAGTGTGCCATCACAGCAGCAAGATTTGTGACCTGTTGCCACAAGAAAAGGGCAACCAGTGAAGAACAAACACCATTGTAAATACAACCCATATTTATGCTTATTTATTTTCCCTTGTACAAATGGTTAAAGTACACAACATTGTATATATACACATAATGACATTTGTAATGTCTTTATTGTTTTGAAACTTCTGTATGTGTACTGTTTACTGTTAATTGTTATTGTTTATTTCATTTTTGTATATTATCTACCTCACTTGCTTTGGCAATGTTAACACATGTTTCCCATGCCAATAAAGCCCCTTGAATTGAGACACACAGAGCGAGAGAGAGCGAGAGAGAGATACAGACAGAGCGAGAGATACAGACAGAGCGAGAGATACAGACAGAGCGAGAGATACAGACAGAGCGAGAGAGAGAGAGAGATACAGACAGAGCGAGAGAGAGAGAGAGATACAGACAGAGCGAGAGAGAGATACAGACAGAGCGAGAGAGAGATACAGACAGAGCGAGAGAGATTAATTCATTAATATTGTTGTTGTAGTTGTTAATGGTAATCCCATGTCTACTACTATTATTATTGCTGTTGGTCCCACCATTTATTTATTTACTTATTTATATATATATATATATATATATTTAATTTTTCTATATGTATAGTTTGACAATGTAAGTAATAATGAACTTGCCATGTCAATAAAGTCAATTGAATTGAAATATACAGAGAGAGAGAGCGAGCGAGAGAGCGAGCGAGCGTCAGACACACAGAGAGAGCCAGACACACAGAGAGAGACAGACACACACAGAGAGACAGACACACACAGAGAGACAGACACACACAGAGAGACAGACACACACAGAGAGACAGACACACACAGAGAGACAGACACACACAGAGAGACAGACACAGAGAGAGACAGACACAGAGAGACAGACACAGAGAGAGACAGACACACAGAGAGACAGACAGAGAGAGACAGACACACAGAGAGACACACAGAGAGATACAGACACACACAGAGAGATACACACAGAGACAGCCACACAGACACACCGAGACAGCCACACAGACAGAGACAGACACACACAGAGAGAGACAGACACACACAGAGAGAGACAGACACACACAGAGAGAGACAGACACACACAGAGAGAGACAGAGAGAGACAGAGAGAGAGACAGACACACACAGAGAGAGACAGAGAGAGACAGAGAGAGAGACAGAGAGAGACAGAGAGAGACAGACACAGAGAGAGACAGACACAGAGAGAGACAGACAGAAAGCCTTTCTATTGTGAGACGTATGCCACCTAAAGCCCTAAATAACTCTTCTCACTCTCTGTTCCCCTTTTGAGGAACACCCTGTTCCCCTGAGACCTCTGTGTGTGTGCACACTGTTTGTGTGTGTGTGTGTACACTGTGTGTGTGTGTGTGTGTGTGTGTGTGGGACATTTGTCACTGAACACGGAGACGTTTCCGTTAGTGTCCGTAACATGCCAGTATACAGCTGTTACCGGCAGGCATACACAGTGTAGTTGCCACGGTGACAGTGAGTTGTTTTCTGCCCAGCTTCACAGCACCCGTTTCTTCCCATTTGGTCTTGCCACACAAACAGCTGCTTCCGACGACCATGGACACACCCTATCAGCGATTCTGACTACACACACACACCCAACCTAACACTCAGAGTGTGAATGGCCAAAATTATGTGCTCGTCAAACATTTTATTCCAAAATCATGGGCATAAATACAGAGTTGTCCCCCCCTTTTGCTGCTATAACAGCCTACATTGCTGCGTGGACTTGCTTCCATTCAGCCACAAGAGCATTAGTGAGGTCGGCATTGATGATGGGCAATTTGGCCTGGCTGGTAGTCAGCTTTGTGCACGGGGGCATTGTCATGCTGAAACAAGAAAGGGCCTTCCCCAAACTTGTTGCCACAAGTTAGAAGCACAGAATCATCTAGAATGTCATTGTATGCTGTAGCGTTAAGATCTCTTCACTGGAACTAAGGGGCCGAGCCCAAACCATGGAAAAATAGTCCCAGACCATTATTCCTCCTCCAAACTTTACAGTTTCCATTATGCATTCAGGTAGGTAGCATTCTCCTGGTATCCACCAAACCCAGATGTGTGCTTTGTGCTTGCGTGAAATAACTTTTAGCGATTGTAATTAGTGCTACACTCTTGTAGTCTGAATTAACCCCATACACTTGTGGGAATTGGCCTATATGGATAGGGCTAAATTGAAATGTTTCTTACATAACAAATATGGAAAGCATATGCATTACCATGGTAGCAATTAAAAAGGGAACAGTTTGGAGCTTATGGGAAAATTATTAGACTGAACGTAAGACAACAGTTCACCTGAGAATACTGATTTTAATCAGCATTTCACATTTACCACATTTGTTGTTAACAAAATATGAAAATACTCTGGATACATTCAGCAATATAATAGGAATATTCTTGGAAAATTTGAGATAGGTGCAACATAAGCTAAAACAATGTAAATATGTTGAGTGAGATGTCTAACTGGTAATTCCAAGTGGCCACACACCTCTCCAAAGTGTATACAGTTTAATTCATCTCAATACACGTTTATGAGCTCTCCAAGCTGTGCCATTGAGGAACTAGAGCAACCACATTTTTCTTGTTTTGAACACAGCCCTGCATCGCAGCCATTACACAATAACTGTTGTTTACGCAGTCCAATAAAAATTGCAATCTGGGTCAGGTGGGCATAATTTGAAAGCTTGTTCCAACCCCACCCTGTATAATTGGGTCCTGAACTTCCTGACAGGCTGCCCCCAGGTGGTGGAGGTAGGAAACAACATCTCCACTTCGCTGATCCTCAACACTGGGGCCCCACAAGGGTGCGTGCTCAGCCCCCTCCTCTACTCCCTGTTCACCCATGACTGCGTGTCCATGCACTCCTCCAACTCAATCATCAAGTTTGCAGACGGTACAACAGTACTAGGCTTGACTACCAACAACGACAAGAGGTGGTGAGGGCACTCGTGGGTGGTGCCAGGAAAATAACCTCTCACTCAACATTAACAAAACAAAGGAGATGATCGTGGATTTCAGGAAACAGCACCCCTCTATCCACATCGACGGGACAGTAGTGGAGAAGGTGTAAAGTTAAGTTCCTTGGTATACACATCACTGACAAACTGAAATGGTCTGCCCACACAGACAGCATTTGGAAGGCGGCGCAACAGCTTGTCACCTAAATCCCTCAAACTTTTACAGACGCACAATTGAGAGCATCCTGTCAGGCTGTATCCCCACCTGGTATGGCAACTGCACCACCCACAACAGCAGGGCTCTCCAGAGGGTGGTGCGGTCTGCACAACACATCACCAGGGGCAAACTACCTGCCCTGCAAGACACCTACAGAACCTGATGTCACAGACAGGTCAAAAAGATCATCAAGGACAACAACCACCCGAGCCACTGCCTGTTCACCCCGCTACCATCCAGAAGGCGAGGTCAGTACAGGTGCATCAAAGCTGGGACCGAGAGACAGAAAAACAGCTTCTCTCTCTCAAGTCCATCAGACTGCTAAACAGCCAACACTAGCACAGAGAGGCTGCTGCCTACATAGACTTGAAATCATTGGCCACTTTAATAAATTGATCACTAGTCACTTTAATAATGCCACTTTAATAATGTTTACATATCTTGCATTACTCATCTCATATGTACAGTTGAAGTCGGAAGTTTACATTCACTTAGGTTGGAGTCAATAAAACTTGTTTTTCAACCACTCCACAAATTTCTTGTTAACAAATTAGTTTTGGCAAGTCGGTTAGGACATCTATTTTGTGCATGACAAGTAATTTTTCCAACAATTGTTTACAGACAGATTATTTCACTGTATCACAACTCCAGTGGGTCAGAAGTTTATATACACTAAGTTGACTGTGCCTTTAAACAGCTTGGAAAATTCCAGAAAATGTCATGGCTTTATAAGCTTCTGATAGACTAATTGACATCATTTGAGTCAATTGGAGGTGTTCCTGTGGATGTATTTCAAGGCCTACCTTCAAACTCAGTGCCTCTTTGCTTGACATCATGGGAAAATCTAAAGAAATCAGCCAACACCTAAAAAAAAATGGTAGACCTCCACAAGTCTGGTTCATCCTTGGAAGCAATTTCCAAATGCCTCTAGGTACCACGCTCATCTGTACAAACAATAGTGCGCAAGTATAAACACCATGGGACAACGCAGCCGTCATACCGCTCAGGAAGGAGACACGTTCTGTTTCCTAGAGATTAACTTACTTAGTTGTGAAAAGTACAAATCAATCCCAGAACAACAGCAAAGGACATTGTGAAGATGCTGGAGGAAACAGGTACAAACGTATCTATATCCACAGTAAAACGAGTCCTATAAAATCGACAGAACCTGAAAGGCCGCTCAGCAAGGAAGAAGCCACTACTCCAAAACCGCAACAAAAAGCCAGACTACGGTTTGCACATGGGGACAAAGATAGTACTTTTTGGAGAAATGTCCTCTGGTCTGATGAAACAAAAATAGAACTGTTTGGTGCTGCTGCTCCAGTTTCAACTGTTCTGCCTGCGGCTATGGAACCCTGACCTGTTCACCGGACGTGCTACCTGTCCTAGACCTGCTGTTTTCAACTCTCTAGAGACAGCAGGAGCGGTAGAGATACTCTCAATGATCGGCTATGAAAAGCCAGCTGACATTTACTCCTGAGGTGCTGACTTGTTGCACCCTTGACAACTACTATGATTATTATTATTATTTGACCATGCTGGTCATTTATGAACATTTGAACATCTCGGCCATGTTCTGTTATAATCTCCACCCGGCACAGCCAGAAGAGGACTGGCCACCCCTCATAGCCTGGTTCCTCTCTAGGTTTCTTCCTAGGTTTTGGCCTTTCTAGGGCGTTTTTCCTAGCCACCGTGCTTCTACACCTGCATTGCTTGCCGTTTTAGGTTTTAGGCTGGGTTTCTGTACAGCACTTTGATATATTAGCTGATGTAGAAGGTCTATTTAAATAAATTTGGGCCATAATGACCATTTTGTTGGAGGAAAAATGGGGATGCTTGCAAGCCGAAGAACACCATCCCAACCGTGAAGCACGGGGGTGGCAGCATCATGTTGTGGGGGTGCTTTGCTGCAGGAGGGACTGGTGCACTTCACAAAATAGATGGTATCATGAGGGGAAATTATGTGGATATATTGAAGCAACATCTCAAGACATCAGTCAGGAAGCTAAAGCTTGGTCGCAAATGGGACTTCAAATGGCCAATGACCCCAAGCATACTTCCAAAGTTGTGGCAAAATGGCTTAAGGACAACAAAGTCAAGGTATTGGAGTGGCCATCACAAAGCCCTGACCTCAATCCCATAGAGAATTTGTGGGCAGAACTGAAAAAGCGTGTGTAAGCAAGGAGTCCTACAAACCTGACTCCGTTACACCAGCTCTGTCAGGAGGAATGGGCCAAAGTTCACCCAACTTATTGTGGGAAGGTTGTGGAAGGCTACCCAAAACGTTTGACCCAAGTTAAACATTTTGAAGGCAATGCTACCAAATACTAATTGAGTGTATGTAAACTTCTGACCCACTAGGAATGTGATGAAAGAAATAAAAGCTGAAAGAAATAAAAGCTGAAATAAATAATTCGCTCTATTATTCTGACATATCACATTCTTAAAATAAAGTGGTGATCCTAACTGACCTAAGACAGGGAATTTTTACTAGGATTAAATGTCAGGAATTGTGAAAAACTGAGTTTAAATGTATTTGGCTAAGGTGTATGTAAACTTCCGACTTCAACTGTATATACTGTATTTTATACCATCTTGCCTATGCCTCTGTCATTGCTCATCCATATATTTATATGTATATATTCTTATTCCATTCCTTTAGTTAGATTTGTGTGTATTAGGAAGTTGTTGTGGAATTGTTCGATTACATGTTAGATATTGCTGCACAGTCGGAACTAGAAGCACAAGCATTTCGCTACACTCGCAATAACATCTGCTAACCATGTGTATGTGACCAATAAAATTGTATTTGATTGCCAACATGACTAGCTAAATTACAAAAATAAATCTTAGTGTTAGGCTTTCACAATGCAATTCAGAGAAGCAGATAATTTTGGCGTGCATACTACATAGAATGTAGTCATGAGTGCATTCAGATGTGTGGTCCGCAGCAAATTTTCTTCACAATACAACAAACTCATTCTGTTCAGGACAACCCAGTGTATAACGCCATGTCATCTTTTAACTGTACATCAAACACAGTGATCATTAACCTTGACACTTTATATTACATGAGTTGTATCATATGGAAATGTGAAGTGCCCATTTGGACTCCCGTGTGTTTGGCTTGTTTGTATGACATCAAAGCGATATTTATTATAATCTCAGCTTTCAAAATACGTTGAGTCCTCGTAATTTACACCATTTCCATCACCCAGCATTTACCTCCTAGAGGAAACACTGCAATCCAATTTAGGCGCCTAGTGTCCAAATCTGCCATTTTCAACCTGTATACAGGTAAGACTGTAAAGGGCCACTGGATTCGTCATGCTGACAAATGGCCAGACCTTTTTTGTAACAAGAAAAGTCCAGACACCTGAAAAGGGTCTGAAATACGGGACGCAAATACAGCTGCGTCTGTCCCGAGCTCATTGGCGCAGGAAACTGAGGGGCCCAGTTGAAACAATGTTACAAGTTCTCTGGCAGGCTGGACCCAATCGATACAATGTTGTAAGTTCACTAGCAAAAGCTCAAAACAGATGGAGAGAGAGCAGACAGGCGAGAGAGATACAAGAGAGATGAATGCGATTGAAAGAACCTGAACCAACTGTCACTGGTTTAAACCATGACACAGAGGTGGGTGGGGGTGTTCGTTTAATTTGGAATAAGCTTTTATTTTCATATTTACCACTGTGGCAGTACAAATTTGAATTTTAAACAAATAGGAGAGTGGTTAAATTTGAGTCCCCCCAAAGTTTGACTTTTGTTGCATTTAGGGGAGCGCATGTCTCATTTGAGGGGGCTGACCTCCCCCTGGACCCTGTAATTCCCACACTGCTTATACTCCTAAATGACAAAGACCCTCCAACACTTCCCCAACTACACTGACACACACTCTAAACCTGGTCCATCAACTTTCCTGATCTATGGTCTGTTTTTATATACGGTAGCCTTAACAACAAACAGATATTCAGTATAATTGAATAACAAAATGCATCGGATTCACAGGTATTTGAAAATCATTATTTCTCAGTCTGAAACTTGATATGTCATTTTGAGGGATATTTCACCGAATCATATTTTTGTCACATGAGATGCAGTGTCATCCACACAGACTACTGTAGGTAGTGTAGTGAGAAACACACACACACACCTCTGTGGTTCCCTCATTTACTCTGTGAGAGACAGTGACTGGTAAATAGCTGCCATTCACCCTCAGATCAGATACACCAAATATAACAAACACATCCATCTGATACCATAGACTGAGCAGGCCTGCATTCACTCTGTGAGAGGAGATGTGGTTTGAGAAGCCTCAACCACAGAGAGTCCAGAGAGGGAACAGAGAGTTAAGGGGTTTCCCTACTTCTATACAGGGTCAGCTACAGGTTAGGGACAGGATTATGACCCTGAAAAGGTGAATCCAGGTGACTCCAGGCACCAGTTCCTTTAACACTGACCACTAGCTCTTCATAGGGTCCGGGTGTTGTCCTGACCACATGAACTAAGCAGGAACATATCAAATGGGCGATTCCACGACAGCATGGCCCACAGCATGGCCCACACTTTAATTATTATTAGAATTAAAGTGGCCCTTTTACACCCTTGTTAGACCTACAGTAGACATGCCTCCTGTAATGATCTGTGAACAATACATGATACAGATGTTGGTGTCATTATATTCCTTATAGTGTTCTCTCAAATATGGAGTATGTCTAGATTCTGAAATACACATTTTCATGTTAATTTATTCAACAATACCCTTTTTTATTCTTTTTAAAAATATACTCTTCAAAACACATCAACTTTCCATAGTGGGCTCTCTGCCAAAGTTGAATAAATTATAAATTGTATACATATAAAATGACATTATAGATCATTAATCAATCACAGCCCTCCTTTAGGATTGCAGCAAACCAACAGTGGAGGGAGTTGACTTTGAATCCATTTTCCCATTCACTGTGTTGGGGGTCCTCATAAAATAGATCATAACTTTAAAAGTTGTAGAGAGCCCACTAGAAATGTGATGTACTTGTAGATTATATTGCTTAAAACAATATGTCTAAATATACACCAAATCAAAAAGTGTACTTTTGAAATATTCATATTAATAGTTTCAATGACGAATAAACTCAGAATATAGCAATACTCCATATTTTAAAGCTACTAGGAGTATAATGACACCTAAATGTTGTCTATCAGGTACAGTTCACAGATTATTGGGCCAAATGTAAAAAACAATATCAAACATCCTTCCTCCCAATGAAGTTTCTCTGTGAGAATTGCCAGAACAATCTGAGATACCAAAAGTAAATGGCATCGAATTGCCAGCATGGCAATTATCCATTATTAAACCAGGGAAGTCACATTCGGATAGCATCCCTTTTTGAAAATGAGCCCTGGTACACCCTGCTTCACTCCCTCTCTGAATACGGTTTTTAACACAGAGGAACACTAAGACAAAAAAGTGAGAAACAAACACAGTGAGTGACACACACACACATACATATTTACTGTACCTCTTTGTAAGTAAAGTGGTGCTGAGAGAGTGAGAAGGGGGAGGGGGGTGCTCCTCACACTGCTCCCTACATCTCTGGACACCCTGGAGAGGCCTGGAAACTACAGACAGACACAGAGAGGATAAAAAAAATATCAATGAGATACTACAGTAGTACCTGGATGTGCACTGCTGTAACAAGGTAGTACTTTGTTATATTAGTAGGAAAGTACAGTAGCAGAAGTAACTGTTCTAGTCGGGTGGTCTGGCATCATAGGCCACTGTGAGGCAGCAGCACACATACTCAGGCTTGTAATAGAAATGACTTTCCAAAACAATTGATGCAAAAGACCGTGTGGAGGTGGCCCACATCCATTTCGTATGTGCTCACAACAATGTCAGTGAGCTAGCAGACACTGACAGAGAGCTTCATCTCCTTCATTGGCACTTGCATGTTGACTAGACCGGGCACGCGTGTGCTTGCACCATCACTCGCATGTTGATTTTGTTTATCCACACCAGATGCGATCAGGAGACGCAGGTTGAAATATCAAAACGAACTCAACCAACTGTATTAATTTGGGGATAGGTTGAAACACATGAAACGTTCATGGCCGTTTAGCTAGCTAGCTTGCTGGTGCTAGCCAATTTGTCCTGGGATATAAAAATTGGGTTGTTATTTTACCTGAAATGCACAAAGTCCTTTTTTACGGGGTCTTTGTAGAATTTTGACAATTTTGAGTCACACAAAATAGTGGTGTTCTCTACTCCAACAATTAATCCACAGATAAAAAGGTGAAACCTAGTTAGTTTCTGGTAAACGGTTATTTTTCTTCTGTGTACTTTATATGGCGGTTGGCAACCAACTTTAACCTGTTTGGGCTAGGGAGCAACATTTTCACATTTGGATGAAAAGCGTGCCCAGAGTAAACTGCCTGCTACTCAGTCCCAGTTGCTAATATATGCATATTATTAGTATATTTGGATAGAAAACACTCTGAAGTTTCTAAAACTGTTTGAATGATGCCTGTGAGTATAACAGAACTCATATGGCAGGCGAAAACCTGAGAAAAATCCAACCAGGAAGTGGGAAATCTGAGGTTTGTAGTTTTTCAACTCTTGGCCTATCAAATAGTGTCTATGGGGTCATATTGCACTTCCTAAGGCTTCCACTAGACGTCAACAGTCTTTAGAACCTTGTTTGATGCTTCTACTGTGAAGTGGGAGCGAATGAGAGGGGATTGAGTAAGGTCTCTCACAGAGTGCCATGAGCTGACCATGCGTGTTCACGTGAGAGTTAGCTTGAGTTCTATTGCATTTCTGAAGACAAAGGAATTCTCTGGTTGGAACATTATTGAAGATTTGTTAAAAACATAAAGAAATTTGACTTTGTCTGCTCCTAGTGATCGCGCGTCATGAATTTGGAATACTGGGCTAAACGCGCAAACAAAAAGGTATTTGGACATAAAGATTAACTTTATCGAACAAATCAAACATTTGTGGAACTGGGATTCCTGGGAGTGCATTCTGATGAAGATCATCAAAGGTAAGTTAATATTTATAATGCTTTTTCTGACTTATGTTGACTCTAACATGGCGGATATCTGTTTGGCTTGATTTGTTGTCTGAGTGCCGTACTCAGAGTATTGCATGGTTTGCTTTTTCCGTAAAGTTTTTTTTAAATCTGACACAGCGGTTGCATTAAGGAGAAGTATATATTTAATTCTGTGAATAACACTTGTATCTTTTATCAATGTTTATTATGAGTATTTCTGTAAATTGATGTGGCTCTGTGCAAATTCACGGGATGTTTTGGAGGCAAAGCCAAATGTAAACTGAGGTTTTTGGATATAAATATGAACTTGATCGAACAAAACATACATGTATTGTGTAACATGTTGTCCCGGGAGTGTCATCTGATGAAGAATACCAAAGGTTAGTGATTAATTTTATCTCCATTTCTGCTTTTTGTGACTCCTCTTTGGTTGGAAAATCGCTGTATGCTTTCTGTGACTAGTTGCTGACCTAACATAATTATATGTTCTGCTTTCGCCGAAAAGCCTTTTTGAAATCGGACACTGTGGTTGGATTAACGAGAATTTTATCTTTAAAATGGTGTCTAATACTTGTATGTTAGAGAAATTTGAATTATGAGATTTCTGTTGATTGAATTTGGCGCCCTGCAATTTCACTGGCTGTTGGCGAGGGGTTCCGCTAGCGGGTGGTATGGCCAGCATGTTATCTGAAAGCAGAGGGCCGCCCGGCATGGCGGATGCTTTTTGCGACCTTATTTTCCACAAGGAGCGAAGAGGAGGAGCTAAGTATGTAAGCAAGTTACCAGGATGTTGCTTTCCCCTGTCCACGTCCTTAATGTCAGTGGAAAAGACGAGGAGAGAAAGACACTTTACACTGAGGTGCAGCCCGATCCATATTCAAAATCAGTCTTAGATAAAGACAAAGGAGCTACATCATCAAAACAACCACAAACACAATGTTTCCCTTCCTCATGGGCTTGGATTTCACAACTCCTAGTGAGATCAGGAGTGAAGCAACAACTTCCTCTGTTACAGCAGGCCAGGGAACAACCTGCCTGCCTGGCCTCAACCAAATCAACCGCACAAATCATAAAACAAGGGCTATTCACATTCAGGTCAACATAAATCATGGTTTTCATCCTTCCCCTCTAATCAGGGACTAATTCAAACCTGTCACAGTAGCAGATGAGTAGACTCTGGCCTCAAGGTTCCACATCTGAATTATCTTTACTAAGCCTGTAGGCAAGGCCTTTACCATACAAATTAACCACCGTGCTATTTCACTCGGAAATACAACAGCCAGCAAGACCTTGAGGACCAGTGGACACTCCCACATTTCCATATAAATTACAGAAAAACTCCACTAGGCATTAGAAGATCATTTTGCCATTGGTAGAAGTAACAGTAATGGTTTGGATGCGCATAACTGAGTTCTCTTTAATAATAAACATGATCCTTCCATTTTGCATGGCAAGTTGCCCATTATACAATGAAGCCAGTCTACTCAACAAGCCACCACACAAAGCATGTATTCAAACAACCTTCTAGTGCCCAGTGACAAATTATAGCCCATTCCTTGCTCACGACCCAAAGCACCATGAGGAAATTCCAGAGTCCAGTCGTATCCACACAGAGACAATCCCACAGCGAGATGGAAACAGAGACAGATGGAGGGAAAGATCACAACACAGGTAATCCCACATCCTTACCAGGGAGAAGGACAATCCTCAGAGCAACATATTGTCTGTTACTGTATCCCAGACACCTCTACTACACACAAGCGAGAGAGAGAGAGACAAGCTCTGCTAGGCTGGTTGAGCTCTTAGACGCTCTCTCTCTCTGGTCTCTGCTCGTGACGCTGTGCCTCTCCACTCAAAAATAGTCACAGGGACATGGTTAGTCCCTGTCCCTTCCTCCTCAAGCCAACTATGTTTCCTCTCCTATTCCTCCACTTCCCCTAAATTAACCAGAACGCTGTCCATGGGAGAAACATGGGGGACTCAGTGTCCGGATCCCCGTGGCAGACGCCGCCTGTCAAACACACTGAATTCCCACGGAACTCCGCTCCCATGCTCGGGAAATCCATTCCTCTTCACACACACGAGAAAGAGGGGGCAGCTCCATCTCTGACAGAGCAAGTCAGGGCCTGACACCCTCGACTCAGACTCCTGTCCACTGACACACACACTTCCACAACGATAAGAATCTCTGATAACACATGGGCAAGCTCCTGAAGACAAGCAGGTATTACATGTTTATTGCGCTTGGTATCTCCAGTTGGTTATCAGTAGAAGGTAGCAGGCCATTATGTTGTCTGTTACAGGACAGAGTGCTGTTCAAACATGTAGTCTGAAGACTGGAAATAAATGACGGCATTTTTCATCAGAGAACAGCCTAAGGAATGACATTTCAGAGACCTAAAGGCATTGCAGAGAATTAAAGGAGGGGTTGATATAGCTGGAATGATAGCAAAAGACACATTCCACCTGTACACAGGTAGGAGTTTCTCCCCAATCTGTTCAGAAAAGTTTAGCCCCATCTGCTGGCGCCACTCTGCACTCTAGGTATAACTTGACATCAGATCTAGGATCAGATTACCCTACTCCCAATACTAACTCATTAGGGTGGTGGATTAAAAAAGGTAGACACAGTATGATGACGCAACTCAAAGCAAATACATGGGTCAACTTCCGCAACACCTTAGAGCATTGAAGCAGGAGGCTAAACTTCTCTGTATTGTTGCCATAGCTACTACGTTGTATCGGCGTGAAAGGCACACATGCACATACTCTGTGTGAGAACAAAGTCTTGCATTGCACTCATCTCAATATCTACAGTGCTGTACGTTGCAATGTCATCTCACTGAGTCTACCTTTAACATCTTACCCTGTATCAGTAGTTACAGGTGCACTATTTTCCACCAATATTTCAGTTTGTGACACAAAACAAACAAGTATAGTGTATAGAATCATCAAGAACTCTAAACCGCAGTGAAATAAATACATTTTCCATAACCCCACCCAAAAAAATATTTCAGCTGTTTGAAGTTGGTGTGCAAAACCAAAAGTCAGACACAAAATCAAAAAACTTAAGCATGGGACACATAGAAATAGAGCACAAAGAACAGATATACCGCTCCTTAGGCTTGCTTTCAATGAGAAAGAAATATGAGTTATAGATCTGTCAATGTGAATTTGGTCAGGTCGCCCAAAAAGTTACATATTGCAGCTTTAAGGGCAGCTTCGATCTACCTCCCATTCTTATTCTGCCCCTTTAAGGGATCATATCCTGTTCTCTGAATCAAATCAAATTTTATTTGTCACATACACATGGTTAGCAGATGTTAATGCGAGTGTAGCGAAATGCTTGTGCTTCTAGTTCCGACAATACAGTAATAACCAACGAGTAATCTAACCTAACAATTCCACAACTACTACCTTATACACACACACAAGTGTAAAGGGGATAAAGAATATGTACATAAAGATATATGAATGAGTGATGGTACAGAACGGCATAGGCAAGATGCAGTAGATGGTATCGAGTACAGTATATACATATGAGATGAGTAATGTAGGGTATGTAAACATAAAAGTGCATAGTTTAAAGTGGCTAGTGATACATGTTATGGCAAGATACATAAAGATGGCAAGATGCAGAAGATGATAATATAATGTATATGTATATACTGTACTCTAACTGGCATTGTTTAAAGTGGCTAGTGATATATTTTTTAACAATTTCCATCAATTTCCATTATTAAAGTGAGCTGGAGTTGAGTCAGTATGTTGGCAGCAGCCACTGGATGTTAGTGATGGCTGTTTAACAGTCTGATGGCCTTGAGATTGAAAAACAGCTTCTGTCTCTCGGTCCCTGCTTTGATGGACCTGTACTGACCTCGCCTTCTGGATGATAGCGGGGTGAACAGGCAGTGGCTCGAGTGGTTGTTGTCCTTGATGATCTTTATGGCCTTCCTGTGACATCGGATGGTGTAGGTGTCCTGTAGGGCAGGTAGTTTGCCCCCAGTGATGCGTTGTGCAGATCTCACTACCCTCTGGAGAGCCTTACGGTTGTGGGCGGAGCAGTTGCCGTACCAGGCGGTGATACAGCCCGACAGGATGCTCTCGATTGTGCATCTGTAGAAGTTTGTGAGTGCTTTTGGTGACAAGCCGAATTTCTTCAGCCTCCTGAGGTTGAAGAGGCGCTGCTGCGCCTTCTTCACAACGCTGTCTGTGTGGGTGGACCAATTCAGTTTGTCCGTGATGTGTACGCCGAGGAACTTAAAACTTACTACCCTCTCCACTACTGTCCCGTCGATGTGGATAGGGGGGTACTCCCTCTACTGTTTCCTGAAGTCCACAATCATCTCCTTTGTTTTGTTGACGTTGAGTGTGAGGTTATTTTCCTATCACCACACTCCGAGGGCCCTCACCTCCTCCCTGTAGGCTGTCTCGTCGTTGTTGGTAATCAAGCCTACCACTGTAGTGTCATCCGCAAACTTGATGATTGAGTTGGAGGAGTGCATGGCCACGCAGTCGTGGGTGAACAGGGAGTACAGGAGAGGGCTCAGAACGCACCCTTGTGGGTGTTGAGGATCAGCGGGGTTGGAGATGTTACCTACCCTCACCACCTGGGGGCAGCCCGTCAGGAAGTCCAGTACCCAGTTGCACAGGGCGGGGTCGAGACCCAGGGTCTCGAGCTTGATGACGAGTTTGGAGGGTACTATGGTGTTAAATGCTGAGCTGTAGTCGATGAACATTCTCACATAGGTATTCCTCTTGTCCAGATGGGTTAGGGCAGTGTGCAGTGTGGTTGCAATTGCGTCGTCTGTGGACCTATTGGGGCGGTAAGCAAATTGGAGTGGGTCTAGGGTGTCAGGTAGGGTGGAGGTGATATGGTCCTTGACTAGTCTCTCAAAGCACTTCATGATGACAGAAGTGAGTGCTACGGGGCGGTAGTCGTTTAGCTCAGTTACCTTAGCTTTCTTGGGAACAGGAACAATGGTGGCCCTCTTGAAGCATGTGGGAACAGCAGACTGGGTTAAGGATTGATTGAATATGTCCGTAAACACACTGGGCCTGCAGCCTTGCGAGGGTTAACACGTTTAAATGTTTTACTCACGTCGGCTGCAGGTTTTGGTAGCGGGCCGTGTCAGTGGCACTGTATTGTCCTCAAAGCGAGCAAAGAAGTTATTTAGTCTGTCTGGGAGCAAGACATCCTGGTCCGCAACTTCTTTTTGTAATCCGTGATTGACTGTAGACCCTGCCACATACCTCTTGTGTCTGAGCCGTTGAATTGCAACTCTACTTTGTCTCTATACTGACGCTTAGCTTGTTTGAATCAGGTCTGGGACAGATGGGTGACAGTGTCTCGACAGCCTAACCCCAGAGAGGGAATTCACTCTCCAGTCGCACCTCTCCACTATGATAGCCCAAGTGGGGTGAAGCTCTGGCACAAAATGGCCACCGTGGAACACCCAGGTCTGATAGGCTGTGCCCCTGGGGGTCTCTTTTTCCAAACCCTCTGATTAGATCTCTGTACCAACCTCTGATAGAGGCCCTGACAGGTTCATCCTACAGAGGAGAAAAGTCATTTCCTCATGTAGTAGTAGAAAGTGTGAGGTTCTCTTTACCAGAAACCAGGTTTGAAAACAACTGACTCACTAACACACACCAACCCTTTGACTGGGTCACATGGCTCATGTTTACAAACATCACAGGTCATGTGATCACTCAAAAGGATGACCAGACAAAACAAATCAAGACAACAAAACCCCCCAAAAAACTCAGTGTTAGTGTATGGAAGACAGTGGTTTTGTTCGACATTGCAGCCGGCATCGCAGGTGACTCACAACAGACTGATCTACAATTCACTTGGCATTATAAAGAACTCTTAAATTATGATTTGTAGATCAATCATTCAGTCCCAATTTGCCCACAATGCATCACAGATTTGATGATCTAGAACAGGGCCAGCTAACTCATCTTAGATTATGGCTGTTACTACTGATAACCAAGGTAATACCACGTATTGATAATCACAGTGAGAGGAGGTTAAATTGGAAAGTTGCTTATTGGTAGAAGGGAAGAATTTCCTGAACATCCTGTGGTCATTCTTATCTCCCCTAGCCTGATAAGATACTTTTGTTAATGCATTCAGCATTCACTAAATATATATCCAAACAGAATCTTTGTGGTTTGGCTAAAACATTGTTGTTGTATGCATGTCCTGGATATGTGGACTGACACAGGAACAGCATGCTGAACATAGGTTCATTCTAGAGAGGTCATGACCTTTTCAGTACAACACACCTTAATTAAGGAAACTCAAAATTAAACAAGGTTTACAATTCTCCAAATTCTCTGGGCTGTTACTGGTCAAGATTTCCCTGCTTAGAGTATTATCAAGTTATGTCTTCTAGTTATACAATAAATGTTTATCCTAATGCTTATTGGTTGGAATTGTGATGATCAAACTATCTTACTCCACAGTGTGGTTCTGGGGACCAATGTGGACAGTGTTGTTTTTGTGTTGAGCATATTGATTGTTTGGTCAGTGTGTTTTAGATTGTGGTCTTTCACCAATCAATCAGGATCTTCCCTAGGGTGACACAGCCACATCACTCTGTAGAGCAGGCATGGGCAACGTAAGGCACGTGTGCCAAGGCTGGCACGCCAAGCAATTTGATAAAATAAGTGAAATTGGCTACTAAATGACTACTGCTTTGAATTTCACACTATTTGTTAAAATATTCCTTAGGCCTATAGTATGTGTGAAGATAATGCGTCTTGGGTATTATTAAAAATACTGAGTCAAGAAGGGGAGTGTGGCTAAAATGCACAAGGCAAGTCTCTCTCCAGAATGCGCTCTCTCACGCCAATTCGAGCACATTCATTGTTTCATAACTTAAGTGTGAATTGTTTGCCCTTTGATTGTTAGCGTCTATAAATTCCCCACGACATATATCAAGAGTAGTACATTTACCGTTAATCCCCATCATTTCTAATCTACAATGTTGTTACAGTAATTTCTGTTAATGCATTCAATATACTATTATAACAGTCGTTTACTGTTCTAATTGTCGGAATTGACACATTGTTTGCTGAGCCCACAAACTAGGCTACACTCGTGAGAAACAAGGTTCGGCTTGTTTCATTCCACTTACGAGTTTTGTCAATTTATTCATTGTCTTGTTTGGAGTGCACCGGATTACGTATAGAAGTAAGCCTAGGCTATCTGGCCAACGCACAAATGTATAAAATATGCCCATTTTGAGATGTCTGATAGTATTTCTGATCGTCTCAACTCACCACCACTAATGAGCAGTGGAGCTTCTCACCGTAATTTTCTCACCTCAAACAGCAAGTAAACAAAGCCTGTTTTTATTGTACAGTCGTGACCAAAAGTTGAGAATGGCCAATGTTAATTTCCACAAAGTCTGCTGCCTCAGTGTCTTTAGATATTTTTGTCAGATGTTACTATGGAATACTAAAGTATAATTACAAGCATTTCATAAGTGTCAAAGGCTTTTATTGACAATTACATGAAGTTGATGCAAAGAGTCAATATTTGCAGTGTTGACCCTTCTTTTTCAAGACCTCTGCAATCCGCCCTGGCATGCTGTCAATTAACTTCTGGGCCACATCCTGACTGATGGCAGCCCATTCTTGCATAATCAATGCTTGGAGTTTGTGGGTTGTTTGTTTGTCCACCCGCCTCTTGAGGATTGACCAATTTCTCAATGGGATTAAGGTCTGGGGAGTTTCCTGGCCATGGACCCAAAATATTGATGTTTTATTCCCAGAGCCACTTAGTTATCACTTTTGCCTTATGGTAAGGTGCTCCATCGTGCTGGAAAAGGCATTGTTCGTCACCAAACTGTTCCTGGATGGTTGGGAGAAGTTGCTCTCGAAGGAAGTGTTGGTACCATTCTTTATTCATGGCTGTGTTCTTAGGCAGAATTGTGAGTGAGCCCACTCCCTTGACTGAGAAGCAAACCCATACATGAATGGTCTCAGGATGCTTTACTGTTGGCATGACACAGGACTGATGGTAGCGCTCACCTTGTCTTCTCCGGACAAGCTTGTTACGGATGCCCCAAACAATCGGAAAGGGGATTCATCAGAGAAAATGACTTTACCCCAGTCCTCAGCAGTCCAATCCCTGTACCTTTTGCAGAATATCAGTATGTCCCTGATGTTTTTCCTGGAGAGAAGTGGCTTCTTTGCTGCCCTTCTTGACACCAGGCCATTCTCCAAAAGTCTTTGCCTCACTGTGCGTGCAGATGCACTCACACCTGCCTGCTGCCATTCCTGAGCAAGCTCTGTACTGGTGATGCCCCGATTCCGCAGCTGGATCAACTTTAGGAGACGGTCCTGGCGCTTGCTGGACTTTCTTGGGTGCCCTGAAGCCTTCTTCATAACAATTGAACCGCTCTCCTTGAAGTTCTTGATGATCTGATAAATGGTTGATTTAGGTGCAATGTTACTGGCAGCAATATCCTTGCCTGTGAAGCCCTTTTTGTGCAAAGCAATAATGATGGCACGTGTTTCCTTGCAGGTAACCATGGTTGACAGAGGAAGAACAATGATTCCAAGCACCACCCTCCTTTTGAAGCTTCCAGTCTGTTATTCAAACTCAATCAGCATGACAGAGTGATCTCCAGCCTTGTCCTCATCAACACTCACACCTGTGTTAACGAGAGAATCACTGACATGATGTCAGCTGGTCCTTTTTTGGCAGGGCTGAAATGCTGTGGAAATGTTTTTGGGGGATTCAGTTCATTTGCATGGCAAAGAGGGACTTTGCAATTAATTGCAATTCATCTTATCACTCTTCATAACATTCTGGAGTATATACAAATTGCCATCATACAAACTGAGGCAGCAGACTTTGTGAAAATTAATATTTGTGTCATTCTCAAAACTTTTGGCCACGACTGTACATCCATTGAGAATGACAATTGTTTGTCAATCAATATATGACAAATCATTCCAGCTCTCTCCCTTATGATAACCACCGAGCCTTGGCATGAAAGGGAAAAATGTCATGCTCTCTAATGTCTGATCCAGTGGAAACGTAATGTAATTCCTGATTACTTCTCCCTACCGCATATACAGCTGTGTCTGTCCAGAGCTCACTGGCACGGGAAACTCCGAGCCCAGAATAGTTCCTCCAATTTTGCTAGCAAGAGCTTCGGGCCGGACCCAGTTGATACAATGTTTCAAGTTTGTTATAGACAGCTGGAGTAGAGAGATGAATGCAACTTAAAGAACATGAACAAATAGCCATGCATAGCCTATATGATTCGTAAGATATTTATTTTGAGCAGGATATTTTCTAACTGCACTGTTTTTATTTGTTGGCTTCATGTAGGCTCTTTTTACCTAGTTGGTAATATAAAAGTTACTTGCATTGGTACAGTGCATTCGGAAAGTATTCAGAACCCTTGACTTTTTCCACATTTTGTTACGTTACAGCCTTATTCTAAAATTGATTCAATAGTTTTCTCCCCCCGTCAATCTACACACAATACACCATAATGACAAAGCAAAAACCTTTGCCCCGGTCTGAGGTCCTGAGTGCTCTGGAGCAGGTTCTCGTCAAGGACCTCTGTACTTTGTTCCGTTCATCTTTCCCTCGATCCTGACTAGTCTCCCAGTTCCGGACACTGAAAAACATCCCCACAGCATGATTCTGCTATCACCTTGCTTCACCGTAGGGATAGTGCCAGGCTTCCTCCAGACATGACACTTGGCACTCAGGCCAAAGAGTTTAATCTTAGTTTCGTCAGACTAGAGAATCATGTTTTTCATGGTCTGTGTCATTTACGTGCCTTTTGGCACCTAACACTGTCAGAGTGACCATTGGGTTCTTTGTCATCTCCCTGACTAAGGCCCTCTCTCTCTCTCTCGATTGCTCAGTTTGGCTGGGGGGGGCCAGCTCTAGGATGAGTCTTGGTGGTTGCAAACTTCTTCCATTTAAGAATGATGGAGGCCACTGTGTTCTTGTGGACCTTCAATGCTGCAGAAATGTTTTGGTACCCTTCCCTGGATCTGTGCCTATACAAACTTCTGTCTCGGAGCTCTAGGGACAATTCTTTCGACCTCATGGCTTGGTTTTCGCTCTGACATGCACCGTCAACTGTGGGACCTTATATAGTCAGGTGTGCCTTTCCAAATCATGACTAATCAATTGAATTTAACACAGGTGGAGTCCAATCAAATTGTAGAAACATCAAGGATGAGCAATGAAAACAGGATGCACCTGAGCTCAATGTCAAGTCTCATAGCAAAGGGTCTGCATACTTATGTAAATGTGATATTTCCGTTTTTTGTAATACATTTGCAAAAATGTCTAAAAATCTGTTTTCGCTTCGTCATTATGGAGTATTGTGTGTAGATTGATGACGGGAAAAATAAATATTTAAGCAATTTTAGAACATGTGGGAAAGGAGTCTGAATACTTTCAGAATGCACTGTATTAGGCTAATCTCTAGGTTCTTTAGCTGCCAATGGCTCACAGTAGATTTGTATCATTTTAATTTAGATTAATCACATGACAATGATTTAGATACAAAGACGCTATTATCATTTAAAAAAAATAACTGTTCCACGAAATGTGCGCATAAAAATCATAACTGGCACGAAGATCGGTAGAAATGCTAGGATAAATTATAAATTGGCACTCCACATGAAAAAGGTTGCAGACCCCTGCTGTAGGGTGAGAGAGACGAGAAATTCAGCAAGCTGATTTTGTTTGGCTTTTGTTAGAGAGAAGCTTGTTGTGCTTCAAAAAGGGCCAGCTGTGTTTCTCTTCTCTCACCTCTCTGCTCTTTCCATTCCAACCCACTGGACATATTCAGACACATCAACATCAGGGGTGTGAGGAGACACAGAACATGACTGAGGCATGGGTCTCACATTCATCTGTGCTAACAAGGCCTTGTTTGCAAACACACTGTGGCATCTTTAATAGCCTGATAAAGACTTCAGTGTATTGAGTGTTATTTTGGGTCAGGGCAGGCTCGCCTGCTGATTGGCTAGAGGAGCAGCTGCCTGCTGGTTGCTGTTGACCTATCGCTGAGCTCATGTGTGGGAGGGAAGTCTGACCAACAAAGCCTTGCACTCCTGACAATGGCCCATGGAGAGGAGGCCGGGCCCATAAAAAAAAAAACCACGCAGGAACCTGACATTCAGCCCTCACCAGATCCTGTTAGAGAAAGAGGGAAGTGCAGATGACTTGTGCATGTTGAGAGATGTTAATCAGTGTGGGGTTGTGTAGGGTGGAGGGCCTTTCTTAACAACAGCCGTGTGTATCTGTGTTTCCTCTCTCCACTGGGCTGATGGGAGAAGCACTGCTGTCAATAAGAGAGACTCGTGAGAGGGCCATAGAGGGAACAGAATGAATGGTCACAACGGACACTCTTCTAAATTCTACAGGATTCTTTACAGACCAATAAATAGAGCGCTCATTTCACACTGTTGCAGGTGTGCCAGAACAGAGAGGCAGAGGCCTCGGAGGGATGGTTGGATAAGGAAAGCAATCTTTAAAAGATCATTCCAATATGGCCACTGTGCATGTGTGCCCGTTTGTGTAGACACTCATACGCAGTGGTGTAAAATACTTAAGTCGTTTTTGTGGTATCTGTACTTAATTTTAATGTTAATATTTTTGACTACTTTTACTTCACTACATTCCCAAAGAAAAGTATGTACTTTTTACTCCATACATTTTCTCTGACACCCAAAAGTACACGTTACATTTTCAATACTTAGCAGGACAGGAAAATAGTCCAATTCACACACTTAAAGAGAACATATCTGGTCATCCCTACTGCCTATGATCTGGCGGATTCATTAAAACACACATGCTTCATTTTCTAATTATGTCTGAGTGTTGGAATGTGCCCCTGGCTACCTGTAAATAAAACATTTAAATAAAATTGTGCCATCTGGTTTGCTTAATATAAGCTATTTTAAATTATTTATACTTAAGTATATATTTAAAAACAAATACTTTTAGACTTTTATCAAGTAGTATTTTACTGGGTGACTTTCACTTGAGTCATTTTCTATTAAGGCATCTTTACTTTTACTCAAGTATGACGATTGGATACTTTTTCCACCACTGCTCATACGTGAGTATAAGCGTGAGTAAGAGAGAAAGCGAGTCAGGGTGGGAACTGGGGAGATAGTTACCAGCAACACAGCATTTTTTGGGCATGGATAAAAAAGTTGGAATGCTGGCAGAGTTGGAATGAAAGGCGTTTGGGAGATGAGTTGGGAGATTAGGAAATGTCGGCGAGGTCTGGGCGCTCACACAGTCTTACTGACGTCACCAAAAGAATACCCACCATTCCACCACCCTCTCACACCTTTTCTCTCTCCCCCTCACCACGGGGACCAGCAGGGAGCTGCTCAAGTATGGCAACTATGCCTGCCAGATAGAGAGAGGAGGAGAGAGAGCGAGAGAGAGGTGAGATGTTTTGGGAGCTAAATCAGTTGCCGCTGCTGATGGTGGCCATGTTTCATTACGGTAAATACTGAGAGAATAATAAACAGTGTGCGTGCATCATTTCTTAAACTGCTAATACTGGTGGCACCATCATGGAAGTCATTATAACAGTAACGCCAACTTAGGATCTGCTCAACACATCAAATCTTTATCAATAAACATGGAGGGGGGTTCTGGTGGATTTAAAACGCACACACACAATTAGGCCTAGATAAAACACTGACAGAAAACATGTCAAAAAGACATATCATTTCAGAAATATCAATAAAGCGTATCCATGTCATATGAGGCAGTATTAAAATAGGTATGGTTTCCAGCGTTACTAATGCTGCTAGATAAGTGTTCTGCTGAGACTGAGCTAAGAGATGAGGGAGGAGAGGGAGCTGAGGTACTGTTATCAACATTAAGGGAAGGAATTATTTCAACACTGAAGCAAGAAGTGCTGATATCAGATGGCTTTAAGCACCTTAGAAACAACTCTGTCTGAGTACTGAGCAGGAACATTGATGGGACAGACAGTCTTTACAGCGCGTCTTCAACGCACTTAATGGCCTGGGAAAAATACAGTAGGCCACCTTCATTTCCCCATCGACTATTCCTACCGTTCTGTTTTGATAATGTTGTGCATGTTTTTCCTGCCAATAAAGTAGCATTGGATTGGACAGTGTGTGTGTCCATTCATTTGAGATTGGGGCCTGCAGAGTTCCCCTAATGCATTTAGCAGAAGCTAAGCAACAGATGAGGAAATATGAACTCAGCTCCACGTTAGACTATTTTTGAGTGGAAAAATCATCTGACAGATTGATTTTGGGGAGAATGAGACGACAAAGTCTCTCCTAGAAAAAAATGTTTAATGAAGAAACGTTTGGTAGCACTATAGCAATGAAAAGACTATAGGGTCCAGAGGTAACTGATGAAATGAGCTGGCCAGGATGAACCATTGGCTCTCATTGTAGCCTATAATGAGGACCCAAAATGTTTCATGGTCATGTGCTCAGGAAAAACTCCAGGTTCCAGAAATGACTACTACCAAGCGAAGAGGTGATAGGTTGTGGTCTATCAGACTCAGAAAGGGGAAGTGGGACCCTGAGGGTGGGGCTAAGAGGAAGCAGTGTCACACATACCTAAAAGAAAAAGAATATTAAACACCCACCCAATCTCATTTCATCACCCTGGTCAATCAGTCTGTCAGTTTAATCTTGGTGTTTTTGTTTTTCAAAGCATAGATGAGGAGAACATGGCAGTTATTGGCAGAATGTGTTATGGCACAAGAGGAAATCTATTTTTTTTCTACTTTTATATTTATTTTTTTACCCCTTTTTCCTCCCTAACTTTGTGGTATCCAATTGGTAGTTACAGTCTTGTCTCATCGCTGCAACTCCCGTACGGACTCTGGAGAGGCGAAGGTCGAGAGCCGTGCATCCTCCGAACCGCACTGCTACTTGACACAATGCCCACTTGACCCGGAAGCCAGCCGCACAAATGTGTCTTCGGAAGCAAATCATTGAAGGTCAACATCATTTCCCATATCGTGACTCCATATCACAGACCTCACATGTGCTACTGAAGAGTCAGCCAAGTATGCATTCTAGTAAAAACACCTATCAGGCAGCACAGAGCACCCACTGAAGCGTTCAAATAAGGGCATTTCCATCTAAAAGGACCCATGAGCACCAACATGTGAAGTTTATAGGAGCATGTCAAATTGGGTGTCAAATGAAAGCTAAGAGTCTTTTTTTATTTTTTATTAAAGCATTTATATGTAACAAGTGCTGAATTTGATGTTGTATAATTACACAAAATCTGCATTGTTCCCATGCCAGATATTAGTGTACATTCCTTATGTTGTTGTAAGTGCCCCTTTAATGACGCACACATCCTTCTGCATTCCCCCTCAAACACCCCCTGCCCCCCTTAACTCTTCCCTTTCTAATGTGTCTATGTGGAAGAGGTAGGTTACTGAAAAATTGTCCCATGAAAATCATAATCAATTCTATGGTTAAACACAGATATTGAGTGTATATTGTCACTGACATTGTGATATTATAGTCCTCTACCAGTATATTGGTGATATTATAGTCTTCTACCAGTATATTGGTGATATTATATTCCTCTACCAGTATATTGGTGATATTATAGTCCTCTGCCAGTACACCTGAGCCCTAGGACCATACGTCAGGACTACCGGGCATGATGACTCCTTGCTGTCCCCAGTCCGCCTGGCCTTGCTGCTATTCCAGTTTCAACTGTTCTGCCTGCGGTTATGGAACCGCCACCTGTCCCAGACCTGCTGTTTTCAACTCTTAATGATCGGCTATGAAAAGCCAACTGAAAATTATTCATGATTATTATTTGACCATGCTTGTCACTTATGAACATTTTGAACATCTTGGTATTGTTCTGTTATAATCTCCACCCGGCACAGCCAGAAGAGGACTGGCCACCCCTCATAGCCTGGTTCCTCTCTAGGTTTCTTCCTAGGTTTTGGCCTTTCTAGGGAGTTTTTCCTAGCCACCGTGCTTCTACACCTGCATTGCTTGCTGTTTGGGGTTTTAGGCTGGGTTTCTGTACAGCACTTCGAGATATTAGCTGATGTACGAAGGGCTATATAAAATAAACTTGATTGATTGATATTGGTGATATTATAGTCCTCTACCAGTATATTGGTGATATTATAGTCCTCTACCAGTATATTGGTGATATTATAGTCTTCTACCAGTATATTGGTGATATTATAGTCTTCTACCAGTATATTGGTGATATTATAGTCCTCTACCAGTATATTGGTGATATTACAGTCTTCTACCAGTATATTGGTGATATTATAGTCCTCTACCAGTATATTGGTGATATTTATGCATTTATTAACTTTTTATCTGTTGATTTGTGAATGCTGTACATGCTAGCTCATTACTGTACTTTTCTCTGTACGTGGCATCAGTTGGCTAGCATAGCTATTCATGTCCGCTGTTAATTTGTACTTTACAGAGGAGTTGGTGCATAAGGACAGCATAACATTCCATTTATGAATGTTGTTGTTTTCTTTAACAGAGAACACCAACCCTGATCCTTTGGTCATATGTAAGCCGATCAAAACACAAGAGGCAATCTAAACTGGTCATACATACATTTTTCAACCATTTTCCATCCTAAACATTAGGAATAAACAAAGGCTTTGACTTCTGGTCAGATGGAAAACAGATCTTTGAGAACATGTACCAAAGAAAAGGGTCATAAGGTAATAGAAATACATCACAGCATAATAATGTTGAAGTAAAGACCCCTGCCAACTAATAAACACTTACAGAAGGTAAACAATTTCTCAAACTAAGTTTAAGAAATATTGCCTTGCGCTTTGTAATTCCTTTACGAAAAACCCACATACTGTATCATCTTTAAGATACTTTCTAAATTTCTCTCCCTCATGCTGAAGGATTAATGAAAGTTTACAGAAGTAACAAGTAGTGGTAGACTGACCAATTAGTGTTTTTACTGATAATTATTCATAAACAAACTTGAAGTGATTAAAACTCAAATCTGTTACAAAAATCTGTAATAGAATTACTGCAATTACTGGAAATTATAGTAGTCAAACCGCAGTTGGGTCACCTGCTACTGTCCTCCTTTCCACTGGCATACTGTTATGTTCAGCTTATAACTGTTTTCTTTCTCTTTCTGTGGTCAAAGCAAGACTGAAAACAGTCTGGACGACCCCGCTCTCTAATAAATAAAAAAAAAGTTTATTTGTCACGTGCGCCGAATCCAACAGGTGTAGACCTTACAATGAAATGCTTACTTACAGGCTCTAACCAATAGTGTGAAAAAAAGGTATGTGTGTGTGTAGGTAAGTAAAGAAATAAAACAGTAAAAAGACATTTGAAAAAAAGAGTAGCAAGGTTATAGACAGACACCTGTTAGTCAGGCTTATTGAGGTAGTATGTACATGTAGGCATCGTTAAAGTGACTATGCATATATGGTGGTGGTGGGATGGTGGTGGGACACAATGCAGATAGCACGGTTAGCCAATGTGCGGGAGCACTGGTTGGTTGGGCCAATTTAGGTAGTATGTACATGAATGTATAGTTAAAGTGACTATGCATATAAGATAAACAGAGAGTAGCAGCGTAAAAGAGGGGTTGGGGGGGCACACAATGCAAATAGCACAGGTAACCATTTGGTTACCTGTTCAGGAGTCTTATGGCTTGGGGGTAAAAACTGTTGAGAAGCCTTTTTGTCCTAGACTTGGCACTCCGGTACCGCTTGCCATGCGGTAGTAGAGAGAACAGTCTATGACTGGGGTGGCTGGGGTCTTTGACAATTTTTAGGGCCTTCCTCTGACACCGCCTGGTGTAGAGGTCCTGGATGGCAGGCAGCTTTGCCCCAGTGATGTACTGGGCCGCATGCACTACCCTCTGTAGTGCCTTGCGATCGGAGGCCGAGCAATTGCCGTACCAGGCAGTGATGCAACCGGTCAGGATGCTCTCGATGTTGCAGCTGTAGAACCTTTTGAGGATCTCAGGACCCATGTCAAATCTTTTTAGTTTCCTGAGGGGGAATAGGCTTTGTCGTGCCCTCTTCACGACTGTCTTGGTGTTTGGATCAATCTAGTTCGTTGTTGATGTGGACACCAAGGAATTTGAAGCTCTCAACCTGCTCCACTACAGCCCCGTCGATGAGAATGTCACCTCTCCAGTATCTTACTGACACCTACCCGCTTTCCATTTACTGTAACCAGCATCCTCACCCACTGAGCACCGACCAGCACCAGAAAACCATGGAGGTTGAAAAGTAGTTGACATTTTTGTCAGTCCATCCTGGCCGGACCAAATCTGAACCAAATAGACATCTATGTCAAATCAAATGTTATTGGTCACATAAACATGGTTAGCAGATAACGCGAGTGTAGAGAAATGCTTATGCATTATGTTTCACAAGTTTGGACAGTACAGAACAGTAAAGAAAAGTACAGCACAGTAAAGAGAAGTAGAGTCTATTCTGAACATATCGACTTTACTGTACTGAACCATACTGTGCTGTATAGTGACATCCAAACTTGTGAAACAGACTTTTACGATCGGTTCAGATTTGGTCTGTTCCAGACCAACCAAAGTGGTAATAGCCAGTGTGTAGAATAATACCCAAATATGCAAAAGAAGGATATTGCATATTTCTACCTTTGTGTACCTAGTCAGGATACATCACCAAGAAGAAAATATTCAAATCCATAATTGTGCATTTCTGTATAGTACAGATCAGGGACCCATGATGCAATACCATTAGCGTAATTACGTTACTGGATGTAAATCCACTTCACCTACTATAGTTCAATAACCAAAATATAATCATTTAAAACTCAGTGTAATGTCATAGCTGATACCCCATTCTTTCTGCAGACGTCTTTTGAATCTTAAAAATCGGAGCAGATACTGTATTTAACAGCTTTTTGGAAACCGTGGTCACATAAAAAAAAAAAGATTTTACCTTAATTCTGTTTGCATCAGCACAATTCTTCCAGTAAATGTGTTTTTGTGCCATTTTCTGTGTAAATTGTTCAAGTAGTCCTTGTTTAGAGTTGCAATGTTTGTTAAACTTTGAAATAAAATGAAAATTGTTTGGTATCCACTTTAAAGGGAAACTGAGTCAAAGCGTAAGTCCATTACTGTGGAATTGCCCATACCAGAATTCTAGGAACCAGGGCAGGGCGTGTACACACACACAACCTGCTGCTTTCTCATCTGATTACAGGCACCACTGACCCCATCTCTAGATGCCTGTGTTTACCTGTAGTAAATTAACCCTGTCACCACCACTTCCATGTAGACACTTATCCAAGTAGCCTGAAAATACAGAAAGACACACACAGGATACAGCCATAACATGAGCACTGGAACAAGCCCATCTGGTTGTCTTACAGCTGTCAACACACACACACACACACACCCCTTTCTAAGGAAATGGAAGCTGTTAACAGTAAACATGCACAACTGATACTTCTAGTGATAGGCTATGTTGAATTGCTGAGAAATCTAACCGTGCATCAGTTAACGTTGTCTATTCTAGTTTATCAAACAATGTCCCCAATAGCCTATAACCTACCGTGAACTTTATCTTCCAAGGGTAGTTGGTGTACTGCAGCTGCATTTTGTTTTGAGAGAGACAGGGCACGAGAGAGAGAGAGAGAGAGAGAGAGAGAGAGAGAGAGAGAGGGAGAGAGAGAGAGAAAAGAAGAGGGGGAAACCAGATCAGGTTGGACATTAACAGAAAAAGGCCCAAACTAGAGAACCTGACTTAGTAGAGCACTGGCACCAACTACACAAACTGACTGTAGGGACAGGCACACAAACAACTGCCTGGTCCCTATGTAAGCAGGTCATTGGCTGGGGGATGCTACCAAAATGCAGCTGCAGCCAATGACCTGCTTACATAGGGACCAGGCAGTTGTTTGTGTGCCTGTCCCTACAGTCAGTTTGTGTAGTTGGTGCCAGTGCTCTACTAAGTCAGGTTCTCTAGTTTGGGCCTTTTTCTGTTAATGTCCAACCTGATCTGGTTTCCCCCTCTTCTTTTCTCTCTCTCTCCCTCTCTCTCTCTCTCTCTCATGCCCTGTCTCTCTCAAAACAAAATGCAGCTGCAGTACACTACATTTTGTGGACAGATTTAACTCAATGGTTTTATAACTAAATCATATTAAGGATGTACGATCAGACAGTAATTCAATATCTTAATTCCAATATTACAAAGAAAGGGCTAGCAATAATAATGTCTCCTCTCATATTTGTCATTAGCAATATAGATTTTCCTAATTCATGACCTATGGCACAGACAAAGTCATGCATGCAAGCTAGTCATGCACGCAAGCTAGCTTTGCGTCTCGTCAAGAGAATGGAATTAACCTTGACGTGGTTCAACTCGTAATGGAACGAAACCACTCAGTCTACTGTTGCTAACGTTACTTAACTACCTGCCAACTTCACGGTTTTTACTTTTTAATTACCGTTTTTCCACTCTGTCAACTTTTTCACCCCGAACGCTGGACATGGTTCTATAGGACCTCCACCAGCCGAAGCTAAGTAAAAACATTAACATTATGCCTTCTAATTGCAGTCGCTGTACTCATAATATTTTATTTAACCTTTTTTTAACTAGGCAAGTCTTAAGAACAAATTCTTATTTACAACGACAGCCTAGGAACAGTGTCTTGTTCAGGGGCAGAACAGATTTTTACCTTGTCAGCTCAGGGATTTGATCTAGCAACCTTTCGGTTACTGGCCCAACCCTCTAACCACTAGGCTACCTGTCGCCCCAGGAGAACGATCGCCTTATGGTGAGAATAGCCGTGCTGCAAGCCCAGCGTCAGATGCAAATCATTAGGCAAGGGTCATTTCAGTGTAGGAAAGGATGAAACAGCGTCTGTGCCACCAGTAAGTACAGATAGTAGTATAAATCCTCTCGCACAGTCCCCGCAGCCGAACAACTTTCTCATGGCTTCTGGAAGAAAATGCTGTATAAATGCTCAACCGGTGTCGCTCATTCAGCCGACAGAAACTTTAAACCGTTTTTCCCCATTAAGCAACGGGTCGGAGTCAGAGGCCGAGCCTTCTCTGGTCTCTCCTCCACCCGTTACGGGGTCAGACACCGAAGCCTCCCACCATTAGCTCTGACAAATTGAATACCCTAGTCATTGGCGACTCCATTACCCGCAGTATTAGACTTAAAAAGAATCATCCAGCTATCATACACCGTTTACCGGGGGCAGGGCTACCGACGTTAAGGCTAATCTGAAGATGGTGCTGGCTAAGGCTAAAACTGGCAAGTGCAGAGAGTATAGGGATACTGTTATCCACGTCGGTACCAACGATGTTAGGATGAAACAGTCAGAGGTCACCAAGCGCAACATACTGTAGCTTCAGCGTGTAAATCAGCTAGAAAGATGTGTCGGCATCAAGTAATTGTCTCTGGCCCCTTCCCAGTTAGGGGGAGTGATGAGCTCTACAGCAGAGTCTCACAACTCAATCGCTCATTGTAAACTGTTTTCTGCCCCTCCCAAAATATATTATTTATAGATAATTGGCCCTCTTTTTGGTACTTACCCACAAACAAGACCAAGCCTGGCCTGCTGGGGAGTGATGGACTCCATCCTAGCTCTCATCTTATCTATGAACATAGACAAGGCTCTAACTCCACAATGAGATAGCCAGCCTGCCAGCTCTGTGGAGTCTGCCACTAGCACAGTCAGTGTAGTCAGCTCAGCTATCCCCATTGAGACCGTGTCTGTGCCTTGATCTAGGTTGAGCAAAACTAAAAACATGGCGATGTTTGCTCTAGCAATCTCACTGGAATAAAGACCTCTTCCATTCCTGTCATTATTGAAAGAGATTGTGATTTCTCAAAATGGGGCTACTTAATGTTAGAACCCTCACTTCAAAAGCAGTTCTAGTCAATGAACTAATCATAATCTTGATGTGACTGGCCTGACTGAAACATGGCTTAAGCCTGATCAATTTACTGTGTTAAATGAGGCCTCTCCTCCTGGTTACACTAGGTGACCATATCCCCCGAGCATCCTGCAAAAGCGCTGGTGTTGCTAACATTTACGATAGCAAATTTGAATTTACAAAAAAAAATACGACTGCATTTGTCTCTTGGGCTTCTAGTCATGAAATCTATGCAGCCTACTCAATCACCTTTTATAGCTACTGTTTACAGGCCTCCTGGGCCACATACAGCGTTCCTCACTGAGTTCCCTTAATTCCTGTTGGACCTTGTAGTCATAGCAGATAATATTCAAATTTTTGGTGACCCACTCCAAAAGGCTTTCGGAGCCATCATCGACTCAGTGGGTTTTGTCCAACATGTTTCCGGACCTACTCAAAGTCATACTCTGGAACTAGTTTTGTCCCGTGGAATAAATATTGTGGATCTAAAATGTTTTTCCTCATAATCCTGGACTATCGGAGCACCATTTTATTATGTTTGTAATCGCAACAAATAATCTGCTCAGACCCAAACCAAGGAGCATCACCGTGCTATAAATTCTCAGACAACCCAAAGATTCCTAGATGCCCTTCCAGACTCCCTCCACCTACCCAAGGACGAGTACAAAAATCAAAATACCCGAGCCCTGAAGCAAACTTCCAGAAAACTTGAATGGAAATGGAGCTACACTAAACTGGAAGTCTTCTGATTAGCTTGGAAGACAGTACCATGCAGTATCGAAGAGCCCTCACTGCTGCACGATCATCCTATTTTTCCAACATAATTGAGGAGAATAAGAACAATCCAAAATGTATTTTTGATACTGTCGCAAAGCAAACTAAAAAGCAGCATTCCCCAGGAGAGGATGGCTTTCACTTCAGCAGTGATAAATTAATGAACTTCTTTGACGAAAAGATCATGATCATTAGAAAGAAAATTAGACTCCTCTTTAAATCTGCATATTTCTCCAAACTTCAGTTGTCCTGAGTCTGCACAACACTGCCAGGACCTATGATCAAGGGAGACACATATACATATATATATATATATCTTGACACATTGATGAAAATAGTCATGGCCTCTAAACCTAGAAGCTGCATACTGGACCCTACTCTAACTAAGCTACTGAAAGAGCTGCTTCTTGTGCTTGGCCCTCCTATGTTGAACATAAAACAAAATCAAATCAAATGTTATTTGTCACATACACATGGTTAGCAGATGTTAATGCGAGTGTAGCGAAATGCTTGTGCTTCTAGTTCCGACAATGCAGTAATAACCAACAAGTAATCTAACCTAACAATTCCACAACTACTACCTTATACACACACAAGTGTAAAGGGATAAAGAATAAACGCCTCCCTATCCACCGGATGTGTACCAAACTCACAAAAAAAAAGTGTCAGTAATAAAGCCTCTCTTGAAAAAGCCAAACCATGAACCAGAAAATATTTAAAAATAATAAATAAATTGTTTGCATAGTCAACTTAAACACAGCTCTGACACACACACACACTTATCCCACCAGACATGCCACCTGGGGTCTTTTCATAGTCCCCAAACCAGAACAAATTCAAGAAAACGTACAGTATTAAACAGAGCTCTTATTGCATGGAACTTCCTTCCATCTCCTATTGCTCAAATAAACTGCAAACCTGGTTTCAAAAAACAGATAAAGCAAAACCTCGCAGCACAACGCCTCTCCGCTATTTGACCTAGATAGTTTGTGTGTATACACATTGATATGTAGGCTACGTGTGCCTTTTTAAAAATCTATGTAGTTCTGTCCTTGAGCTGTTCTTGTCTTTTTTATTTATTGCACCTTTATTTAACCAGGGAGGCCAGTTGAGAACAAGTTCGCATTTGCAACTGCGACCTGTCCAAGATAAAGCAAAGCAGTTTGACACATATAACACAGAGTTACACATGGAATAAACAAACATACAATCAATAATACAGTAGAAAAATCTATATACAGCATGTGCAAAGGAGGTAGGGTAAGAGGTAAGGCAATAAATAGGCTATGGTGGCAAAGTAATTATAATATAGCAATTAAACACTGGAATGGTAGGATGTGCAGAAGATGAATGTGCAAGTTGAGATACTGGGGTGCAAAGGAGCAAGATAAATAAATACAGTATGGGGATGAGGTAGATTGGACGGGCTATTTACAGATGAGCCATGTACAGGTGCAGTGATCTGTGAGCTGCTCTGACAGCTGGTGCTTAAAGCTAGTGAGGGAGGTAAGAGTCTCCAGCTTCAGAGATTTTTGCAGTTTGTTCCAGTCATTGGCAACAGAGAACTGGAAGGAGAGGCAGCCAAAGGAAGAATTGGCTTCGGGGGTGACCAGTGAGATATACCTGCTGGAGCGGGTGCTACGGGTGGGTGCTGCTATGGTGACCAGTGAGCTGAGATAAGGCGGGGCTTTACATAGCAGAGACTTGTAGATGACCTGGAGCCAGTGGGTTTGGCGACGAGTATGAAGCGAGGGCCAGCCAACGAGATAATACAGGTCGCAGTGGTGGGTAGTATATGGGGCTTTGGTGACAAAATGGATGGCACTGTGATAACTGGATGCAGTTTGTTGAGTAGAGTGTTGGAGGCTATTTTATAGATGACATCTCTGAAGTCGAGGATCGGTAGGATGGTCAGTTTTACGAGGGTATGTTTGGCAGGATGAGTGAAGGATGCTTTGTTGCGAAATAGGAAGCCGATCCTAGATTTAATTTTGGATTGGAGATGTTTCCTGTGAGTCTGGAAGGAGAGTTTACAGTCTAACCAGACACCTAGGTATTTGTAGTTGTCCACATATTCTGGTCGGAGCCGTCCAGAGTAGTGATGCTGGACGGGAGGACAGGTGCGGGCAGCGATCGGTTGAAGAGTATGCGTTTAGTTTTGCTTGCATTTAAGACCAGTTGGAGGTCACAGAAGGAGAGTTGTATGGCATTGAAGCTCATCTGGAGGTTAGTTAACACAGTGTCCAACGAAGGGCCAGATGTATACAGAATGGTGTCGTCTGCGTAGAGCTGGATCAAAGAATCACCAGCAGCGAGAGCGACATCATTGATGTATACAGAGAAGAGTCGGCCTGAGAATTGAACCCTGTGGCACCCCCATTGAGACTGCCGGAGGTCCTCCGATTTGACATACTGAACTCTATCGGAGAAGTAGTTGGTGAACCAAGCAAGGAAGTCATTTGAGAAACTAAGGCTGTTGAGTCTGCCGATAAGAATGTTGTGATTGACAGAGTCGAAAGCCTTGGCCAGGTCGATGAATACAGCTGTACAGTATTGTCTCTTATCGATGGCGGTTATGATATCGTTTAGGACCTTGAGCGTGGCTGAGATGCTCCCATGACCAGCTCTGAAACCAGATTGCATAGCGGAGAAGGTACGGTGAGATTCGAAATGATCTGTTTGTTAACTTGGCTTTCGAAGACCTTAGAAGAAAGGCAGGGTAGGATAGATATAGGTCTGTAGCAGTTTGGGTCTAGAGTGTCTCCCCCTTTGAAGAGGAGGATGACCGCGGCAGCTTTCCAATCTATGGGAATCTCAGACGATACGAAAGAGGTTGAACAGGCTAGTGATAGGGGTCGCAACAATTTCAGCAGATAATTTTAGAAAGAGAGGGTCCAGATTGTCTAGCCCGGCTGATTTGTAGGGGTCCAGATTTTGCAGCTCTTTCAGAACATCAGCTATCTGGATTTGGGTGAAGGAGAAGTGGGGGAGGTTTGGGCGAGTTGCTGTGGGGAGCGCAGGGCTGTTGACAGGGGTAGGGGTAGCCAGGTGGAAAGCATGGCCAGCCGTAGAAAAATGCTTATTGAAATTCTCAATTATTGTGGATTTATCAGTGGTGACAGTGTTTCCTAGCCTCAGTGCAGTGGGCAGCTGGGAAGAGGTGCTCTTATTCTCCATGGACTTTACAGTGTCCCAGAACTTTTTTGAGTTTGTACTACAGGAAGCAAATTTCTGTTTGAAAAAGCTAGCCTTAGCTTTCCTAACTGCTGGGGTATATTGGTTCCTAACCCTAGTATATTTTTTTATGCAAGAAAAATCTTTGAAATTGTTGCCTTTTTTATATTGTTGTTCTCTCTCTGAAGGATAATTATGAACATGGTTTCATTTATAAATGACTAACTTGATTTGTGCTCAGGTTGACTTCTACACAGAATCGCCCTCTTAGACATTTCTGAGAAATAGCCTTCTCACATGTATTCATGACCTTCATATGGGCAATGCTCAATGTCAGCAGGAGTTCCACAACTAAAGTTCCAAGCATACAGATTGTTTGTAAAAAAATATATATATTTTTTGTAGATGTTAAATTGTTCTGACTCTAACTACAGTAAATTATGTCTTTCTACAGGTCAACAGCAGAAATATTAGTCTTCTGGCCTGTTCAGTGAATTGTGATATGGAGAACATACAGTAGAATAGACCCACAGTGTCTGTAGCACAACAGGTAAGCACTATTTGAGGAATGTGGATGGATGGGCCGTTGTTGTTTTTTTTACATTGTGAGATGTCTGTCTGCAACCCCCCACCCCCCGTACTTCTATACAGGTTGTGGTATCGTCGTACCATCGTTCTCTCATCCTCGGATTTACAGTATTACCGGAGAATAAGGGGGTACCAGAGAAATGCAAAAAAGACCATTGATTGTCGCTTGCCACAATGCTAACAAAATTAGCACAAGTAACAGTGAATTTCCATGGAGGCTGCTAGCTCAATATGCTAACGATTGCACATGAAAATAAATGAATTACAAAGACCGGTAATCTAGCTCATAAATTTATACATAGATAGGAGCTACCGAATGTCATTTCTGGTGAGTTTGGACGTTTACAAGTTAATGTGATCATGGTATAAATTAACAAAGGTTTAATGTATTCGTGTCTGAAGGAAGAACAGTACTGGCTCTGGAGCAGCATATTTACATGCTGTGTAGATTCTAGTCGCTACGGCTCTGGGAAAAGATTGGGGAGGAGCAGACTGCCCAGAATGGAGAGGAGAAAAAAACACAAGGAAATCAAAAGATGTCAGTGGCAGCTGTACAGAACTCAACCAAAGGCCTTTGACTTAACAAACACGGCGTAAATCTAGTTACAAATATTGCAGCTTAAAGGTTAAATTCGCTGTTAGATCCTTCGTAGGAGCATCGTTAGAGCTGGTTCCTAAAACCATCGTTAATAACATTGCACTTAAATTACGAGCATTTAACACTTGCCTCAGGTCACTCGTAGAACATCTAAGTGCTTGGTTAGATACTTTTTTGCCCTCCCATGTCGCTTTATAGTCTACTCAGATATCTGCTAAACACGGAATCACATGGTTTATCCATCTTTGTGACCGCCGCTAACTTCAGAACAAAGTTGACCACAATTGATACAAACAAGCGACGTATAAAAAGTGAGATGACTTCATTAAAATATAAACTGTAGGCTGTCAATCATATTGAAATACATTTAGTATTCAACCGAGTTCTATTTTGCTACAGACTTCAGTCTATAATTTGTCTCTATATATTTCAAGATGTGTAGCCTAGAGTGCACAATGATTTGTTTGTGTGCATTTTATTGGGTAAGCATTAGAATAACCTCAATACTTGTAGGTGGTAATATCTCTCTAGCCGCTGATGCGTCGTGTAGGAGCTGATCCGTCATCAGTATTGTGAAATAATGTAAATGTTAAGGTAATATTTGAATGGAGAAAGCTGATCCAAGAGCAGCACTCCCTTTCTTTCGATCCCATCAGTATCGGCACATGCTCCAACGACTCACTGAGCGACCGTTCTCTCTGCGTGGTGTTTTGGGAAACGCATGTTACATCTTCGGCCGTTGTAGGAAAGATGCATTGTTAAAACACTCATAAGCCTAGTTCCATCGCTATCTGGGAACCAGGCCATTCACAGCTACAGTGCATTCGGAAAGTATTCAGACCCCTTGACTTTAACATTTTAGTACGTTACAGCCTTATTCTAAAATGGATTAAATGAGTTTTCTTCCGTCAAAAATCTACACATTGCCCCCATAATGAGAATTGTTTTAAATGTATGAATAAATAAATGAAATCACATTTTAACAAGGATTCAGACACTTTACTCAGCACTTTGAAGCACCTTTGGTTGCGATTACAGCCTCGAGTCTTCTTGGGTATGACACTACAAGCTTGGCACACCTGTATTTGGGGAGTTTCTCCCACTTTTCTCTGCACATCCTCTTGTTCGATCGAGTTCAAGTCCGGGTTCAGGCTGGGCCACTCAAGGACATTCAGAGACTTGTCCCGAAGCCACGCCTGCGTTGTCTTGGCTGTGTGCTTAGGGTCGTTCTCCTGTTGGAAGGTGAACCTTTGCCCCAGACTGAGGTCCTGAGTGCTCTGGAGCAGGTTTTCATCAAGGACCTCTCTACTTTGCTCAGTTCATCTTTCCCTCGATCTTGAATACTTCCCGTCCCTGCCGCTAAAAAACACCCCCACAGCATGCCTCCACCATACTTCATCGTAGGGTTGGTGCAAGATTTCCTCCAGACATGATGCTTGGCATTCAGGCCAAAGCAGCTGTTCTTCCTGTGGTCCATCAAAATGAATTGAACAATTTTAAAAACATTACAATATTTTCACAGACTTTGTGCCCTTTGGCCCCTACTCCACCACTACCACATATATACAGTACAAAATCCATGTGTGTATGCATGTGTCTGTGCCTATGTTTGTTGCTTCACAGTCCCCGCTGTTCCATAAGGTGTTTTAAATATTTTTTAAATCTCATTTTAATGCTTGCATGAGGTAAGTACCTGAGGTAAGGTAAGTACGGTCCAGCAAAACACTGAACCACTGCTACTCTAACTTCCACAATGCATACAAGGCCCTCCTCTGCCCTCCCATCGGCAAATCCGACCACAACTCCATCTTGCTCGTACCGTCCTATAGGCAGAAACTCGAACAGGATGTACCCGTGACTAGAACCATTCAACGCTGGTCTGACCAATCGGAATCCACGCTTCAAGATTGTTTTGATCACGTGGACTGGAAGATGTTCTTGGGAAGCCTCAGACAATAACATCCATTTATACGCTGACTCGGTGAGTGAGTTTATTAGGAAGTGCATTGGAGATGTTGTACCCACTGTAACTATAAAAACCTACCCCAACCAGAAACTGTGGATAGAAGGCGGCATTTGTGCAAAACTGAAAGCGCGAACCACCGCATTCAACCATGGAAAAAGGTCTGGGAATATGGCTGAATATAAACAGTGTAATTATTCCCTCCGCAAGGCAATCAAACAAGCAATGTCAGTATAGGGACAAAATGGAGACGCAATTTAATGGCCCGGCCCCGAGACGTATGTGGCAGGGTCTACATGCAATTACGGACTACAAAAAGAAAACCAGACAAGTCATGGACACTGACGTCTTGCTTCCAGACAAGCTAAACCCCTTCTTTGCCCGCTTTGAGGATAACAACCACTGATGTGGCCCGCTACCAAGACGTTTAAATGTGTTAACCCTCGCAAGGCTGCTGGCCCAGACGGCATCCCTAGCTGCGTCCTCAGCGCATGCGCAGACCAGCTGGCTGGTGTGTTTACGGACATATTCATTCGCTCCCTATCCCAGTCTGCTGTCCCCACATGCTTCAAGATGGCCACCATTGTTCCTGTACCAAAGAAGGCAAAGATAACTGAACTAAATGACTATCGCCCTGTAGCACTCACTTCTGTCATCATGAAGTGCTTTGAGAGACTAGTCAAGGATCATATCACCGCCACCAACTTGAGTTTGCATACTGCCCCAACAGGTCCACAGACGATGCAATCACCATCACACTGCACACTGCCCTATCCCATCTGGACAACAGGAATACCTATGTACTTGAAAAATCATTTTAAAAAACCTAACCCAGGTGCACTCCGCGTTGCGGAGAATAGCCCTTAGCCGTGGTATACTGGCCATATACCACAAACCCACAAGGTGCCTTATTTATTTTATAAAACTGGTTACCAACGTAATTAGAGCAGTAAAAATAAATGCTTTATCATACCCGGTGTATACAGTCTGATATACCACGGCTGTCAGCCAAATCAGCATTCAGGGCTCGAACCACCCAGTTCATTATTATTATTATAATAATATACTTCATATAGGCCTAGTATGGACTACACCAGGGTTCCCTAACTTGCAGCCCGCAGGTGGTTTTATTTGGCCCCCCATGTTTTCTGAGCAAAAATAATGTTTTTTATTATTTTATTTTCATTGTTGGACATTGAAAAAAAATGTAACACCAGGAAATCAGCTCCAACTGATGTTAAATGTAAGCAAGGTTTGAAATTGTGTTTTAGTCAAATAATGATATCCGTTTGGGCTTCTTGCGGTCAAACCTTGGACTACAGAGAGGTGAATGATGGAGTCTCTCTCTCGCTCTGTAAATGTTGGAAAAAAATCTTTGTTCCTTTCTAAACATAACAATGTGAATACAAAGAGGACTCGGACCACAAAATAGCTGAAGTGAACTGGCAAAATAGTTGAGTCCTCATTCAAAGGCAAGGGCAGTATGAATGCAAAGAGTACAGAGTTCATTTGCTTTTTTTTTTACCCCAGAGTTCACTTTAAAGAGGACTGAGATCAGCTCTTTTGAAAGAGGATTATATGTGAAAACAACCTAAAAAGAAGTTGGGGAACAAGCTATGAAGGAAAAATACAGGTACCGCCAAGTAGCGCATGGACTTGACAGTGCCATCTCGCTCCTGAAACTTGGATTCACTGGTAGACGTAACATAGTAAATGAAAATCTGGGACACTCAAACTACTATGCATGTATTAATTTGTGGTGCACATCACTTATTTTGTATGATATGTTACAAATTTGCAATACATTTGATGTGTTATGAATTCGAATTTGCTGTGGCTAACTTAGCTAGGTGGCTAATTCTAACATTAACTAGGTGGCTAACGTTAGCTAGGCCAGGGGTTAAGGTGTTAGGGTTAGGTTAAGTTTAGGGTTAATTAAACCTCAACAGGATCGGTGTCCCTTCACCGGGACGGCTGATCTAACATGCGCTAATGTGATTAGCATGATGTTGTAAGTAACAAGAACATTTCCCTGGACATAGACATGTCTTATATGGGCAGAAAGCCTAAATTCTCATTTAACAATAGGATGGTACTGTCGGATAATCTAAAAACCATGCTATTGTTTGAGGAGAATGCACAACAAAAAACTTATCACGGCAACTGGTTTGATACATTCACCGCTGAAGGTAAATAATGTACTTACATTCAGTAATCTGTTTAGTCATCCTGAGGCTCCCAGAGATAAAATGTACCATAGTTTTGTTTGATAAAATCAATTTTTATATTCAAATGTAGGAACTGGGTTCTAAAGTTTTAACCCCAGCTGTTTCTGGCCCCACATCCACCCTGCCCGGCCATCTAGATGTGTAAAGATTAGTGTATTTTCTGTAGGGAAGCTAATTTTCCATAATTTATTACCTTCCTGGGAGTGTATAAACTTACAAAAATTATAAGTTAATACAAATTGTATGTTCTCTATAGCTATGTACCTGAAAATGTATCAATTGACCAATTTGGCACATTTGGGCAGATTTAATACAACATTTTCTGATGTATTGCAATGCTTCACTTAGCTACTATTGCAAAGTAGCTAAAAAGTAGTAAGTAGTTGCTAATTAGCTAAAATTGTCCATGATGAGATTCGAACAAGCAACTTTTGGGTTGCTCGTCATTCATGTTATACACCCGACCAACCACCCTACTTTAGTTTTTTCCCTAAGTAACCTCCTTAAGCAGCCTTCAATCTTATGTAACCATACCAAACGAATGGTGCAGCGGTCTAAGGCACTGCATCTCAGTGCTAGAGGCATCACTACAGATCCTGGTTCGATTCTGGGCTGTATCACAACTGGCCGTGAACAGGAGTCCCATAGAGTGGCGCACAATTGGCTTAGCATCGTCCAGTTTAGGGGAGGTAGGCTGTCATTGTAAATAAGAATTTGTTCTTAACTGACTTGCCTTGTTAAACAAAGGTTAAATAAAATAAAGACTTTTGAATTTCCCGTATTTACGTTTACTATGTTACGTATAGTCTATGACACCAGGCTGTACTCTTGGCAATCCTACAAAGGTAAAAAAAAACTCGAATAACATTTGAACAGATGACAGAGACATGAGGTTTGAACCATTGTTTTCTTAGAGGAGGAGTATTACTTTACCCATTAGTCTATATATGCGTGTTTGATTGGACACCCTACTATGGTTACGTCTAGTGAAACCAGCCTGCTTGCTCGGCTCTGTTTGGCCCCCAGCGCACGGCTTTCTAGCAAAGTTATCGTTATATAAGAGGTGTATCACAAACACGGTTTATACATAGCAGCGGCATAGCTCTGGATAGAGTGTCATCAACGATATGTCCACGGAAACCAGAGGTTGGTCATAAATGGCGAGGTCATCTGGGTAGGAAATTGCATTTGACAGTTCAGAGATTAAAAAAAAGTGCACTAAATTGCACAAACATAGCATAAATATTTATCATAACACGTTTGTATCTGTCAATGTTTTAGGAAAAGGATGGGCTGACTACCAACTCATATCCAACAAATAATACAATTACCTAACCTATACTGTTTATTAATGCAATTACCTAGCCTATATTGTTTATTATTAGGCAAAACATGAATTAAAATTTTCAAGAGACACTTAAAATGGTAAAAACCCAAGCCTTTTTATCCAGCAGGGTCCGTGAACGCTGGAGCTGAATGACCGTGAAATCGATTTACAAAGTGCAAACTATGGCGCACAATGCATGATCAGTTATTTTAATATAAAAAAATAACCCAGTTAGTTTTCCAGAGTTGGCCCATGGCGATTTACGGTGCGCTGTGAGTTCGAAGAAATGAATCTGTGGAATATTACTTACACGCTCTGAAGGTCAGATGATACGAAGTTGGGAGTGCAGGTTCTGGAAACTACGCGGGTCTTCCACCAGTGCGCTCCAATACGGTCAGTGGAACCGCTCGTATCCTCAAACACAAACTACGCTAAAAAGGCATTATAATTTCAGAAAGATAGATGATACACTCCAGCTGCTAATTGTTTTAGTTCCGCTGGCTGTGATGTTGTCAGCGGGGCTTGGCGCGTCCCAGGTCACCTGTGTTCACTTGTGACAACTCCGGCAACCAATAGACAGGGTTGGAAGAGCGCACATGGAAATATGGGAGGGTGTAGTAAAAAATGTTTTGCAAACAAACATATATACAAACTATTTATATTGCTAGGAATCATAAACAAACTAATATTATTAGCAGTTGAATTAAATATACTACAATTTTATCAATATCAGAATTTCTGAAATAAATCATTATATCAAAATCATTAAATTGTACACCGTGTCCTGTTTTCTTTGTAACAAAGTTCTGTATGTCAATCCAAAGAATTCTACTATAAATACAGGTAAAAAAAAAATGGTCTCCTTCTCCATTCCACAGAAATGACAATTATAGTCAATATTCAGCTTGAATCTTTCCATAGCGTGTTTCACAGGATAAACTCAATGCAACGTTTTAAATGAAACGTCCTTTACCTAGTTACTAATACAATATTTGTAAGACATTTTCCATGCTTTCCTTTTTGTATATCATCATAGATCTTCGGCCAAAGAAATCTTGTTGAGGGAAATGTAGTATCACAAACAATATTCCTAATCTGTTTATTACTACATTTATCTTTTCATGATGTTAATATTGCCAATTACAGAGGAATAAAAACATTATTTAAAAAAACATTGGAATCACATCAAAAACAATTGCATATTCTTTCAGGGGTTTGTGTAGTTCTATTGGACAAGGGTATTTTCGGGGGAAGTGACGTTATATATAGTTGAGTTGACTGTCAGTGCATGCATGGGGTGTTATCCTTAGGCTACTCCAAACAGTTGCAAAACGTTATTTTTCTATTGGACAGATTTAGGTAGGACCCTCCCTGTTTGCTGAACCTGTCCAATAGAAACACTAGTTTACGTTGCAAACGTTTTGCAACTGTTTGGAGTAAGGATTATACCCCAGTACTTTACTTGGTTGAGCCAGGATTGGCTTTAATGGTCCCACATTACCAACTGCCTGACAATTTTCCTTTTAAATGGACCATACATTGCTGCACACCTTCCTTGCCTTCGCTCTAACTAATGCTTGTGTGTGTATTGCTATTAAATCATGGTGTTGAAACTGAATGGCGGGATTTCACAGTAGTTTCAATCAGTAGTGTGTAATTCATGGTGCCAAGAGAAGCCAGGCTTCCCCAAAATAATTACCAAGAAAGAAATATATATAAAATGACATCTTTTGTCTCTCTGTGTTTCATTATTTGTCTTAAATTCACAAGAGCCTGATTGTATCTCACAGGAGAAAGCATCCGAGTGAGTGAAACATCGCCCCTCTGTCTCTTGACATGTAGGCCATCTATATGGAGCCAGATAGCTGCCAAAAGATTGAACGTACGTATAGATTTTCTTATGATCCTAACAATACGTACATTCAATGTTAGGATCGTAAGAAAATCCATACGTATATTGTTAGGATCGTAAGAAAAGCCATCCGTGAAACATGAAATTTAATCTGTGAACATACAAACACCATGTTACGATTACAAACTAACAATTTATGCTTGAACAAATCTTGTGTTACAATTCTGAAGTACAATAATACCTTTAAGAGTTTTTCAGATTCATCTCACCAACAAAAAAAACCTACACCAAACAGCCTGTGAGGAGTGTTACTCGAACAAACATAACACAGTATAAACAAAAGTCAGGGAAACCAGAAAGACGTATCCTGCATGTTTTCAAGTTAAAAGTCTCCATTCTCTATTACTCCTCAGTTTACTTCACATTTAGGTAGCTAATGTAATGGATGTGTTTGCCAGCGCAAGTCTAGATAGCACTAGCTGTATTATGCCTACAACAGTGAAGTTTCAGTCCACTAGGTGTATCTTTACAGCACGGGCATATCTCTGGGTGACGTGGACATCCCCATGCATCCACCTTATCAAAATATGACCAATTCAATATTGCACCACCCCATTCTGTGGGCTCTTTTTTTATTTTATATGAATCTCGTTTATTTGGCGTACCCCGACGGCATTGTACGCGTACCCCAGTTTGGGAATACCTGCCCTAGACAAGGCTCTTCTGTGGCTTTATAGTTTCATTCTCTCACAAGTCATTTTCTGAAGGCCCAAGCCAATACTACGCCATCTACTGGTATAACAGTGTTATTGAACACAGTTCTAAAACAAGCTCTAGACTTTTATTTTGGAAATGAAACCTGAAGCTGCAAAGCAACTCTGTCTGGTCTGAAGTTGCTTGACTGACTGGCTAACATCAACTAGCTACGTTCGGTTCATGTCCTTTGCAGATGCCACATTACTGACAAAAGTTTGTACGTATAAAAAAAATGTGTAACCGAGTGAAGGGAGACGTAAAGTAAGAATTGGACGTGTAAATGTTCATTCATAGTCGTAACGTAGGGTTTGTACGTTTACAGACCTAATTTAACGGTTACATTTCATGTTTCACGCATGGCTTTTCTTACGATCCTAACAATTTAAGTATGGATTTTCTTACTATGCTAACGATACGTATGTTCAACCTTTTGGCAACTATCTGGCTGATGCTGTCTGGTCCAAACTAGTATGACATTGTTGCGGCCCATAGCATTGAATGGAATGCAAGGGAAGCCAGTGAGCATTTGACCTCCCTTGATACATTTTTTTTTGCCAATCAGCATTGAGCTAAACTGGGCAAGCTCCATCCTGAATGGTCCTGGTGCACCAAAAAAAAAGTGTTAAGGGAAGCCAGGTTGGATTTTGGCATCACTCCTATCAGATCACATTGAGAGCATAAGTCATTGACAGAAATAACTTGAATTGTTGTGTTGTTGTCCTCCAGTGGCTAGCTAGCTAACTAAAGTTGTCCCTTTCCTAAATTAGCCATGGATGGAGATAGGGATTTGGACTTGTGGTTTTACTTAATTCTCCGTACTGGCCAATGATTATAATGACAATTCTGATCCAACCATTAATTCATACATTGTTGTGCCCCTGGCCTGAGAGGATGTAAGTTAAATATGTAGCTAGTTGTAGAAGGCTAGCCTTGGACAGCAAAAAATAAAATTGTGTACTGTATGACAGAGTGATAGACCGTTTCATCAACATGAAAGAGAGGAGGATGGTATTGGCATTACTCTACAAGTAGGGTGAGTCAACCAGTGGAGGTTTCTCAGAGAAGGAAGAGGACCATCCTCAGTGAATTTCATAAAAATAGTAAACCAAAAAAGTGATAATTTTCAGATAAAACTATAAATATATTCACGCCACCAAATAATTGATTAAAACACAGTTTTGTAATGATGGTCTACAGTAGCCTCAGCAGCACTCTGTAGGATAGCACCATGGTGTAGCCGGACGACTACACTTAGCTAGCAAATGCAGCTAGCTAGTTCAGCCTACTCAAACAGAGAAGGATGCTATGTCTATCCAACACTGGAACTCTTCCAAGTCAATGTAAGCTTTTGGTTTTATTAATTTTCTGCCACGGGGCCCGCTGGTGTAACTGCTAAACTGCTTTCTGACTGTACACCGTACTTCATGATTGTAGCGGGTTTAGTAAAGCGTTAGTTCTAGTTGACTATGATGTGACAACAACGTAGGCTGTGTGTAGTGGTTAGCGGCCATGGTATGAAGGTTTGGCTTGGAAAATTTTTTTCACCTAGTCACAGAGCGCTGATGTGTTGTGCACGGAAGTCCACAAGTCAAGGGAAAAGGTGACAGTACGAAAGCACATAGTTGCAAGAATGAATTATATATACACAAACAATGAGCAAAGTCATCATGTTGTTTTTGTGGCTGCTATGAAAGTGAATTTTTTGTGTGGTCGCTGCAGCTATTTTCAGGTCTCTCCAGAGATTTTCGATCGGGTTCAAATCCGGGCTCTGGGTGGGACACTCATAAGTCAAGGGGTCTGAATGCTTCCCGAATGCATTGTATATATGCAGGTGTGTACCTTTCCAAATCATGTCCAATCAATTGAATTTACCACAGGTGGACTCCAATCAAGCTGTAGAAACATCTCAAAATTGATCAATGGAAACAGGATGCACCTGAGCTCAATTTCGAGTCTCATAGCAGAGGGTCTGAATACTTATGTTAATATGTGGAAAAAGTCAAGGGGTCTGAATGCACTAAGTTGTAATATGGCTTTTTTCCTTGCTTCCCCAGTGATTTTACCCATGCACCGTTACTGGTTGAGTAGCCTAGGCCCTATGGGGCCTCGCCCTATTGTCTTTGTGGATGCAGCATCAGCTGTAATTTTCTGTAATTCAACAATCAATTATCCACATTGCAATACATGGATAAACATTCAATTGACCACATTTAACAATTTCATGTGTGATACTCAGGGATTTCTCTATTTTTTTTAAATGGTTTAAACTGTACAAATGCTTTCACCCCAAAATCGATCAAATATATCTATGTAGCTACACTCCCGAGTGGTGCAGCAGTCTAAGTCACTGCATCTCAGCGCTAGAGGCGTCACTACAGACACCCTGGTTCGAATGCAGGCTGTATCACAACCAGATGTGATTGGGCGTCCCATAAGGCGGCGCACAACTGGCCCAGCGTCGTCCAGGTTTGACTGGTGTAGGCCGTCATTGTAAATAAGAATTTGTTCTTAACTGGCTTACCTGGTTAAATAAAATATTTTTTTTAAGTTACACTTTCCATGTTACCTCCATTTACCACAAAAGGGCACTATTGTCAAGGAAACAGTTGGATAGGACTAAATACTGTATTACTTTACCCCACAGGCTATATAGCAGCAACATTTTAATCTGCATTTTAAGTATATATCACCATATGTGAAACATATGATAGTAAGAAACCCCATTTGTATTGATAGAGAAATACAGGATAGTATGGAAGGGGTTCTTTACAGTTGTATTTCAGTGCAACAATCAGATCACATACAGACAGCATCCAGACTTTCCATGCGGAATTATATTATGGATGGCTCTCACAGCCAAACATGTATACATGTCCTTCACAAGGTCAATCAGCTACACAAGTATTTACAATAAAGCAATTTCAGGTCTGATCATCAACAAAAAGCTTTGCTTTTCACTACATACGATAAACTTCTGAATTCAAACACTAATGTTCTTAAATGCATTTTGATTGGACGATTGAGTAAAATAGTAGAACTGAAATAGTCTCCTGTGGGTATTATATGTTGATTCTTCAAATACCCCCCTTTTTAGAAATTAAGCATGATTGGCATGTTTCTACTGGTCATTGTTTACATACACGACTGGTCTCCTGGTGTTCATAAACATTTTAACAGACAGAGGCAGGATATAAAATGCTGCTCCGCTACAATGCAGCAGCCCCAGAACTGACCAGAGTTTTCAGATCTGACATTACTTCCTGAGGAGGATACACAGGGGACGAATCAGGAGTTGGGGTTTTAAAAATGACAATTTAAAAGTAAGCAATGATTAGAGGTATCAAATCAAATAAATCCGCAAGCAGCAAATCATAATTTTGGCCAGTAGAATAGTCAAATCAATACATGAAATCAAAAGTCCCTTAAAGACGTCACAGTTACAGAAAGGAGGAAATATTAAAAGAAATGACATTGTCTCTACATCTGTTCAACAAACTTATAGGGTGGTCTGAGGGTAGGCAATGTGGGGGGGATTGGAAGTTGAGGGTTTGTCTATAGAGAGCTAGGGTACTGAGGAGGTAGGTGGTTTTTGGTGTAGGGGGATGTAAAGAATACGCTAGAGGACTCTGTGTTGGGGGCTGGAGAAGGGTGAGGTGAAGCAAGGTTCTGGGTGTACAGGGAGAAAGGGTACTGTGGATGGTTTTGGGCGTTCTAGGTGTACGAGCACACGGTTACAGTGATTTCTAGGACTAAATGGGTGTTGTGTGGAGCATGTGTGATAATACAAGGGCTCTACAGGAGAGGTGGGTTCTAGGTGTAGGGGGATGAAGGGTACTGAGGATGCCACCAGTCCATGAGTTTCACGCTGTGTACAGGGTCCAGCACCACCTGTGTCCCCCCCTGCTCCCCTTTCCTCCTCCCCTGCTGGAGGGGAGAGTCCTGGAACACCAGACGCACTCTGTGGTGACGCATGTCCGCGTTCACATTGATGTTAAACTGGAGAGGGAACAGAGACACAGAGTGGGTTAGACAGGAAGGAGGCACAGGTTCCCCTCTCCTAAAACAGGCCCACTATGAGTTACAACCACATTATGTGACTTTAACAATACAACTTCATGGATGGAGACAGAGTCTTTACAGAGTAAAAACCAGGATGAGTGAGTGGTGTACTGACCAGGGAAAGGGTCATCCCCATGACAATTGAGGTGAAGATGAAGTTGAGGGTGGTGACCTGCAGCAGGTAGCAGTCTGAGTCTGGGTTGGCATGGACCTCCTCATACTGACGGGGCAGCAGCAGACCCCGGGTGGCACTGCCAGCCTTACACCTCATCGCCTAGAGAGACACACACAAACTATGGTATCCTTCATTACAATTAAATGTTTTACTTCAAATTTAAAGTAAACATGTTTCACTAGTGTACTTCAGACAGTTCGGCATGAATACATACCGGCTTCACAAACTTGAAGTTGAACTCCCACATGGGCTCAGGTCGAGTGCCCACAACCTTATTGACCCAGAACAGCAGACACTGCAGAGGAGAAAACAGGTAAAACATCTCTTAGCATTGGATTGCACAAGTGTCAAGTGCACATTAAAGCCAGAACTTGATGGATCAGGATTAGTGAGTTATAGTACAGATCAATTGATCAGACCTTCTCAGGATCCGAATAAGGCGAGAACCTAAAAAAACTCCACACACCATACAGTTCTATGGCACAACCGCTAGCCTGTTGCCATCTTGATTCTTTACCTTGGAGTTAAGTAGCGTGGTGGGCGGGGACTCGGGGAGGGCGGTGCTTAGGGAGACGCGTGAGCTGAATGGCTCATACAGGTGGAAGAGGGAGCGAATCACGCGAGCCCGTAGACAACGCTTCCTTGCTATGGAGTCTGGCTGCAGACGGAACGGCAGGTAGGCATCCAGACTGTAGTGTCTATAGGAGAGAGGGAGAGACGGGGGATAGAGAGGGGAGAGAAAGTGAGGGAACGAGAGAGAGAGGGGAGGGCGAGAAAGAGGTGAAAGTAAGAGGAGAGAGGGAGAGACAAAATACGTAAATAAGAAAACTAGGCTCCTTCTCCTTTAGGGGCCAGTTGCCAAGGGAAATGCGCATCTGACTTTCCAGGATTCAAGTCTTATCAAGAGCCCACCTAAAATATAGGTTGTGGCAATGAAAATGTCTAACCCTACCTCTTGTAAAGTCTGGTCCAGAAGGCAGCAGTGCAGGTGACGGTCCAAGCGTTTCTGCAGATCAGAGCAAACGTACACACATCCTCTGGACGGATATAGGAAGCCAGCACCAGCCAGATATCCACTGTGTAGTCCTCCCCATCACTGCACTCACTACACTCTGGGAAAACAGATAAGACAGTCAAACGATGGGCTGTGTTTTATTCAGTAAGGTTTGTTCACTCCTATCCATCCTTGTTCACGTACGGATCTGAAATGACTGGATAGGTGAACACAATAGCTCCAAGTTAGCCTAGTTTACAGCTTATTGCAATCACCTACCCAGTTACACTGTGTAATATCAGTTAACATGGACAGAGGGAAGGGAGCAACCCTCTGGAATGAGACGCAGCCCTCAACTCTTTAAAATGCATGACTAAAGGCGGTGTACCTTTCCTTCTCTTGTTTTTCTTCTTGCGTGCCTCTTTAGGCTGGTTCACTCCATCCTCCCCGGGGTCGAGGTCGTCGCTACTCTCAAGGGCGTCTCCGGTGAGGCTGGACACTGACGAGAACACCTCCTGTAGGGAACCCTGCGATGCCTCCAGTCCACACAACAACTTCACTGCAGGACAAGTACAGTGGAAACTTAGTAAGCACAATAATGTGGTTTATCGATGTATTGCTGTGTGTATAGAATGGACATGCCCAAGCATTTTGATTGATGATCTTACCTTCTTTTTCAACTGCATTGGCAACAGCCTTTTTCACCCTCCCCGACTTCACAACGGCTGGGTCAGCATTGGCAAAATCAGCGACAGTCACTGCAAGAGAGGGGAGAATATGCGGTTTACCAAGAGCTCACAATAGCATAGGGTGCATCTCAATAGTACTAAACAACTTCTTGCTCCCCTCATGCCTTTTCCTGTCTGTAGTGACCTGAAAACACTGGTTAGGTATTATGTCAGACACTTTTGGCTTGTTCGACACTGCAGGCAACTGCCTACTGACTGATTAACAAATCCCTTTGCATCATAAATAACTACTTGTCGATCAGTCAGTCAATCAGTCACAATTTACCCAAAATGCATCATGTATTTGATAGATAGGCTCAAACATGACTTTTCTTTATGCTCATTTCAGTGCTAAGATGGTAAGCAACCGACTGTAGACGAAAGTCAAGCAGTCAAGTCAGGGGAGCGGTGCATCAGCGACAGCAGAAAGTCAGACACGTCATCAAGGCTCAATGCATGGCAGCTCCAATTTTCCAATTCGTTTTTTCGGAGTTCCCAGTTGTCTTGAAAGCACCAAGTATGGAAGCCGATGGTCACCGGCTTGACAAAAGCGATCCGCTCGAACACGCCCTTTCACTTTTCTCACAACACAGCAGAGAAAGGAATACACTGAGAAATCTAACTACACTCAGTGGTGTGTATTCAGGGATTTATTTATTTATCCTTTGTTTAACTAAGCAAGTCAGTTAAGAACTAATTCTTATACAATGACGGCCTACACCGGTCAAACCTAGACGGCGCTGGGCCATTTGTGCGCCGCCCTATGGGACTCCCAATCACAGCCGGTTGTGATACAGCCTGGGTGTCTGTAGTGACGCCTCTAGCACTGAGGTGCAGTGTCTTAGACCGCTGCGCCACTCAGGAGCCCCACGGGAAGCCCAAATATTTGACCAATAAAAATGAGCTAAACATAAATTTATATATTGTGCCACTGGTCTGAGACGATTGAAGTTCAATATGTAGCTTAGATGAAGCCTAGTAGGCTCACGTTAACTAGCTAACTTATGTGGTTAATTTTAGCCCATGCGAGGAAGTTAGGCAACCTAGCTAAAATGCTTGCTAGCCTATGAAAATGAAAACTAAAAGCTTACTGTATAACAGAGCCATAGCCCATTTTGCCAACATGTAAGAGAGGAGGATGGCATTCAACTAGTCTACAAGTAGGGTGAGTGAATTTTAGTCTTCTTACATGTACACACTGACAAAAATCCGTACCATAGACAGCCACATGATATTTAGTAACATTGATTGGACTAAATAGTTTTTGGTATCTAAGTTTGTTTTCAGTGTATTAAACTAAGCATATATAGTCTTGTTGATTTTATTTAAATGTTTCATTTGAAATGGTGCTGGAATAGCAGAGGCAGTGCGCCTGTTGTCTTTGTGCTGACTTGCAACTGTGGTTATAAATCAGTATATGTTTTAGTGAACTGTCAAACATTAACTTGCTTGACCATGTTGCAGGTCATAACTTTCTTACGTGCAATGTTTGCTTTGTGGACTTAACCTGAGATGTTGCTCTCTGGTTTTGGGATTAAAAACTTTGTATTTGAATTTATAAGTTATAGAGCAAACGCAAATATCCCAACATAGGTTGTAATATGACTTTTTTTTAAAGTGACTCGGCTTCCCCAGTGATTCCACCCACGAACCCCTACTGACTAACGTTAGCTACACTGCGATGCGCCTCTGATGGGTATCGACCAAAAATAGGCCTTTTACATACCTTTCTGACATTGCAAGCCTCCTGAATATGCACATGCAATTATTTAAAAAAAAAAAATCGATGATGGTAATAGAATCAATCGGGTAGTTTGATTTTTGTCCTCGAGGATCAACCCAATATGTGCACCACTGAAAGCGGATCAAAGACTTCGCTTTAGCGAGCTAGCTACCTGACTCGGAGCAGATGTCCCCGGGCCGAAATTTCAGCCGTTTTCGGTTCCCTTTCTTGGGCATGACGGTAAGAGGGGTCTGTGGCCACTTATCGAGGCTGTGTGTCCTGCCATGTCTCTATGACAAGCACAGGTAAAGAGAAAGAGAAAAAGGTGGGACAGCAATCGAAAATTGTTCCTCCAGGAGCTTCAGCCATCATGGGACTGACCCAAATGAGTTTACGTACATTAAATAACGCGAGACTTCCTTCGTTTCAGTTGTCAACGACGAGCTCATCCTTATCGAATTTGATTGGACAAGAGTGGCCATTCAGCCAATTAGATTAGTCGGTTCCCCTGAATGAAGACAGATATATAGACTCTAACCAATTCTGGGAAAATTGGAAAACACTAAACAAACAACAACACGAAGAATTATCTATCCAAAATGGAGATGTATGGGTAAACCACTTCTCCAATCTTTTTGGCTCTATAACAAAGAATAAAGAGCAAAAACATATACATGATCAAATACAAATCCTAGAATCAACTATTAAAGACTACCAGAACCCACTGGATTCTCCAATTACCTTGAATGAGTTACAGGACAAAATAAAAACCCTCCAACCAAAAAAGGCCTGTGGTGTTGATGGTATCCTTAATGAAATGATCAAATATACAGACAACAAATTCCAATTGGCTATACTAAAACTCTTTAACATCGTCCTTATCTGGCATCTTCCCCAATATTTGGAACCAAGGACTGATCACCCCAATCCACAAAAGTGGAGACAAATTTGACCCCAATAACTACCGTGGAATATGCGTCAACAGTAACCTTGGGAAAATACTCTGCATTATCATTAACAGCAGACTCGTACATTTCCTCAATGAAAACAATGTACTGAGCAAATGTCAAATTGGCTTTTTACCAAATTACCGTACAACAGACCATGTATTCACCCTACACACCCTAATTGACAACCAAACAAACCAAAACAAAGGCAAAGTCTTCTCATGCTTTGTTGATTTCAAAAAAGCCTTCGACTCAATTTGGCATGAGGGTCTGCTTTTCAAATTGATGGAAAGTGGTGTTGGGGGTAAAACATACGACATTATAAAATCCATGTACACAAACAACAAGTGTGCGGTTAAAATTGGCAAAAAACACACACATTTCTTCACACAGGGTCGTGGGGTGAGACAGGGATGCAGCTTAAGCCCCACCCTCTTCAACATATATATCAACGAATTGGCGCGGGCACTAGAACAGTCTGCAGCACCCGGCCTCACCCTACTAGACTCTGAAGTCAAATGTCTACTGTTTGCTGATGATCTGGTGCTTCTGTCACCAACCAAGGAGGGCCTACAGCAGCACCTAGATCTTCTGCACAGATTCTGTCAGACCTGGGCCCTGACAGTAAATCTCAGTAAGACCAAAATAATGGTATTCCAAAAAAGGTCCAGTCGCCAGGACCACAAATTCCATCTAGACACTGTTGCGCTAGAGCACACAAAAAACTATACATACCTCGGCCTAAACATCAGCGCCACAGGTAACTTCCACAAAGCTGTGAACGATCTGAGAGACAAGGCAAGAAGGGCATTCTATGCCATCAAAAGGAACATACATTTCAACATACCAATTAGGATCTGGCTAAAAATACTTGAATCAGTCATAGAGCCCATTGCCCTTTATGGTTGTGAGGTCTGGGGTCCGCTCACCAACCAAGACTTCCCAAAATGGGACAAACACCAAATTGAGACTCTGCATGCAGAATTCTGCAAAAATATCCTCCGGGTACAACGTAGAACACCAAATAATGCATGCAGAGCAGAATTAGGCCGATACCCACTAATTATCAAAATCCAGAAAAGAGCCGTTCAATTCTACAACCACCTAAAAGGAAGCGATTCCCAAACCTTCCATAACAAAGCCATCACCTACAGAGAGATGAACCTGGAGAAGAGTCCCCTAAGCAAGCTGGTCCTAGGGCTCTGTTCACAAACACACCCCACAGAGCCCCAGGACAACAGCACAATTAGACCCAACCAAATCATGAGAAAACAAAAAGATAATTACTTGACACATTGGAAAGAATTAACAAAAAAACAGAGCAAACTAGAATGCTATTTGTCCCTAAACAGAGAGTACACAGCGGCAGAATACCTGACCACTGTGACTGACCCAAACTTAAGGAAAGCTTTGACTATGTACAGACTCAGTGAGCATAGCCTTGCTATTGAGAAAGGCCGCCGTAGGCAGACATGGCTCTCAAGAGAAGACAGGCTATGTGCTCACTGCCCACAAAATGAGGTGGAAACTGAGCTGCACTTCCTAACCTCCTGCCCAATGTATGACCATATTAGAGAGACATATTTCCCTCAGATTACACAGATCCACAAAGAATTCGAAAACAAATCCAATTTTGATAAACTCCCATATCTACTGGGTGAAATTCCACAGTGTGCCATCACAGCAGCAAGATTTGTGACCTGTTGCCACAAGAAAAGGGCAACCAGTGAAGAACAAACACCATTGTAAATACAACCCATATTTATGGTTATTTATTTTCCCTTGTGTACTTTAACCATTTGTACATTGTTACAACACTGTATATATATAATATGACATTTGTAATGTCTTTATTGTTTTGAAACTTCTGTATGTGTAATGTTTACTGTTAATTTTTATTGTTTATTTCACATTTAACATTTACATTTAAGTCATTTAGCAGACGCTCTTATCCAGAGCGACTTACAAATTGGTGCATTCACCTTATGACATCCAGTGGAACAGCCACTTTACAATAGTGCATCTAAATCTTTTAAGGGGGGTGGGGGGGGGGTCAGAAGGATTACTTTATCCTATCCTAGGTATTCCTTAAAGAGGTGGGGTTTCAGGTGTCTCCGGAAGGTGGTGATTGACTCCGCTGTCCTGGCGTCGTGAGGGAGTTTGTTCCACCATTGGGGTGCCAGAGCGGCGAACAGTTTTGACTGGGCTGAGCGGGAACTGTACTTCCTCAGTGGTAGGGAGGCGAGCAGGCCAGAGGTGGATGAACGCAGTGCCCTTGTTTGGGTGTAGGGCCTGATCAGAGCCTGAAGGTACTGAGGTGCCGTTCCCCTCACAGCTCCGTAGGCAAGCACCATGGTCTTGTAGCGGATGCGAGCTTCAATTGGAAGCCAGTGGAGAGAGCGGAGGAGCGGGGTGACGTGAGAGAACTTGGGAAGGTTGAACACCAGACGGGCTGCGGCGTTCTGGATGAGTTGTAGGGGTTTAATGGCACAGGCAGGGAGCCCAGCCAACAGCGAGTTGCAGTAATCCAGACGGGAGATGACAAGTGCCTGGATTAGGACCTGCGCCGCTTCCTGTGTGAGGCAGGGTCGTACTCTGCGGATGTTGTAGAGCATGAACCTACAGGAACGGGCCACCGCCTTGATGTTATTTGAGAACGACAGGGTGTTGTCCAGGATCACGCCAAGGTTCTTAGCGCTCTGGGAGGAGGACACAATGGAGTTGTCAACCGTGATGGCGAGATCATGGAACGGGCAGTCCTTCCCCGGGAGGAAGAGCAGCTCCGTCTTGCCGAGGTTCAGCTTGAGGTGGTGATCCGTCATCCACACTGATATGTCTGCCAGACATGCAGAGATGCGATTCGCCACCTGGTCATCAGAAGGGGGAAAGGAGAAGATTAATTGTGTGTCGTCTGCATAGCAATGATAGGAGATTTCACTTTTGTATATTATTATTACCTCACTTGCTTTGGCAATGTTAACACATGTTTCCCATGCCAATAAAGCCCCTTGAATTGAATTGAATATATTAAAGAAAGGAGGAGATAGGAATCCCATTGGATATTGAATGGAGGAACGTATAAAGCCTCACCAGCAGAATGTCGAACAATCGTGTAATCGTCACGCAATCCCTTATCAAAATCAGGGTATGATGCCGCGTTCAAAACAACTGGGAACTCGGAAATCTCTGACCTAAGTGCATTCAAACAACTGTCAACTTGGGAAAAACTAGCTCTGACTGGGAAAAATAGTTTTGAACGGTCATCCAACTAATAATTCCGCCTCGGGAATTCGGGCCTCTTTCTAGAGCTCCGACTTTCCGACTTGAAGATTACTAACGTTATGATTTGACCACGTAGGTCCCAGGTATCGTGAACGCACCAAATGTTGAAAACCCTGCCTATTCCTCGAAAGTACGTAATGTCACGATTTCAAGCTATACTATATTACAGATAACAAGTGAACTATCTCGGAAAAGATTTGATAATGTTGTACTTATTCTTTACGAAATGTATGTTCATATTGTTTTTTGCTTGTCCCAGAATCTCCCAGAATGCACCGCGCAGCCCATTGACGACGTGTGGGCAACGTACACAACGGGCGTTAATACGATTCCAATGGAATTTTCCATCTCCTCAATAGTATCTCTGATGAAGGTTAAGTTAAATTCCCAAAATATTTTGTCATCTTAAATCTTATGAAGTTATGAAGTAGCATAAGAGAGACAAGCTAAGCTACTATGAAACCATTTTTAGCTTACTGACGTCCTACATTTTATGATTTGGTCATAACATGAATCAAAACATGAATGTATAGTCTTTACAGTGCAGTAGCCTAGCCCACTACAGGAATCGGAAATTGCAATATCAGCCATAGTCCTACTAGAACCTTTGAATATCCCGGATTTGTGTCATAGCTCAACCGAAAATGCAGCAGAAAATGCATCAGATGAGAAATAGATTCATGAATCGTAAATGCAGCATTTATAGATATAACACAAGCCTCCAGGCGTGGTGGTGTTACTGAACAACGCACTAAGATAAGACAAACAGAAGTCAATGTTTGGAAGGGTTATGGGTGGACTATGTCCAATGGGCTATAGGCTAAGCACCCTAATGCATTTGTTTATGAATAACATCCAGTTTATATCCCAATGCGGTATTTTAATTTCCATTTCATTCCAGTTCCATAATTCATAACGGGTCCCATTAGGCAGCGCTGCGCATGACACAATTTTGGTCTCAGTCGCCAGAGCGCGCATGCACGGCGTGGCATAATAGCGCGTCGACGCGCAAGGTGGTGCTGATGTGAGGGGTTCTTCTGCCGCTAGAGCAAATGTTTAATTTTTTTATGGAGAGAGCGTTCGAAGATTTTCCGTTGTCGAAACACAATACTGAATTTGTCCATTGGTCAAAAGGGGGGACATAAACGACGTGCGACCATGTGGATAGCTGTGGTCACATGCGGTGACATCGATGCAAATTATGCGTAAATTGTTTTGTAGAAAGCGGCGAGTTGCTCGGTTTCCGTAGCGGTAGTGGTGACAGCTGCGGGAGCCCGTGTGTGAGGGAGAAGGAGTGGTGTGTGTGTCTGCTCGGTGGCGGTGTGGAGATGGCAGCGGGGGGTTGAGAAGGCGGTTGCCGCAGACATGCCTAGCTGGCTATCGCCGTCTCTCTGTGAAAGGTTATCGGCAACTGGTGTCTGTTGAACCGAAAGAGCGCCTAATAAACCTCGGAACCCAGATCAGTTGATTGGAACATGTCATCGACAGGGTCAGCGGCGGCATCACAGTGTCTCTGATCTGTCAATCAAATCACACGCACTGGAAATACATGAGTGGCGCGCGGGGTTGGGCGGATGTGCCAGATGAACCATCGCCGGCAGACGTGGAAAAAAGGTCAACAATCGCCTGATTTCAAATTCATGATTCTGGAAGAAAGTTTTTCACTAAGATCATTAGGATATCTACCCCCCAGTGCGCGTTGCACATCCCATGCCATTTTCTAATAATCGCGATCATCAACGATAAATATTCTATTTACATCAATCAATCATTGTGTTTATTAGCCAGCGGCAGCGAGTAGCCTACAGAGAGCCGAGGATATCGCCCATATCATTACAGCGATACACGCCTATAGGACTGGACTGTAAGCACCAAGCAGCGAATATGATGTGCGAGGTGATGCCAACGATCACCGAGGGGGACTCGGGGGGTCCTCCCCGGGGTGGAGGGGCTCAGAACGGCTCGGATCCGGAAGCCAACTTCGAGCAACTGATGGTCAACATGCTGGACGAGAGAGACAAGCTGCTGGAGTCCCTGCGCGAGACCCAGGAGACACTCATCCAATCACAGACCAAGCTGCAGGGTGCGCTGCATGAAAGGGATGTGCTCCAGCGTCAGATCTACGCGGCTCTACCTCAGGTGAGAGAGAACAACACACACGCACACACACACGTATCCAATTACCTCCATAACCCAGCAGAGCTTCTGCCAAGAGGTGTGGATCTTAGGGGGTGTCCTCCCCAGACTACTGCTGTTGTGCTAGAGGAGATGATGGTCATGGTCTATAGTTAATTCTCTCTTACCACAGGGTCACTGGTTCAAGCCCCCTTGCTCTTCCCCTCAATCTCTATAATGACCTATCAATGGCAATGAAGGACAGGAGACAAGGAAAGGAGACTGTAGCTGCATCCCGATTCTCCACCCTTCTGCCAAAGTGTGCATTTGCCAACTCCCTGTTATTGGTTTAAAAGCATTGGATTGGTGTAAGAAAGCATTGGATTGGTGTAAGAAAGCATTGAATTGATGTAAGGAAGCATTGGATTGATGTAAGGAAGCATTGGATTGATGTAAGGAAGCATTGGATGGAGGGAGTTCCACCATGGAATCCACAGGTTGGTATTTATTGTAATGAATCTTGTCCTGGAGGCAGCTCCAGTGGTCACTAGCTGGCACAGACATATTTAAAATAAAAAAAATAAAAAGTTAAACATTTATTTAACTAGGCATGTCAGTTAAAAAAGAATTCTTATTTACAATGACGGCCAAACCCAGGCGACGCTGGGCCAATTGTGCATCCTATGGGACTCCCAATCACGGCCAGATGTGATGCAGCCTGGATCATTAAAATAATTAAAATATGATTTTAAACATTACCCTGATCGTAACCCTAACCTTAACCACACTGCTAACCCTAATACCTAACCCTAACCTCTAATCATGAACAAAAAGCACATTTTTGTTTTGATATATTTTTGGGATATAGCCAATTTTGACTCAGTTCTGCCTCCAGGGCAAGATTCATGACATCAAACGTCAGTCTGCATGAAATCTATGATGGGTAGTTTGCAATGGCACAACGGTAGAAAGATGGTGAATTGGGACATAGCCCGAACCCTCATATGCCCAATGGGGTGGACCATACTTTTCTCACCAATGATTTTGAAAAAACTTCTACTCAAAAACTGGAAATCAAATGATCCTCCGTCACTTCGACAGTGGATGAATCAAATGTATTATTTTTGATATATTGAAAAGGTGTGGACTACAGAGAAAAATGAAGAGTGCAATATGAGGCCATCTAGAATAGAGTGCTACAAGCACTGGAAAGGTGCAGGGGATGAAGGTTGAGGGGGACTGTGGTTGAGACATACGCATGGTTGAGGTGGGAACATGTGCGTCTGAGAAGGTGTGATGTCAATCATGTTTGTTGAAATTTGTCTGTGTCTGTTTATTATATTTTGTTTATGTATGGTTGTTATTGTAAAAAAAAAAAAAAAATCCTACCAAAAAATGTGTGTTTCAATTTGGAATGTGTGATTGTGTGTTTTTGAGTTTATTGGAGAACCACACTGCTGATTTCCTTGCCATACCAAGAGATGATGGAACCAGTCAAGAGGCTCTCAATGGTGCAGCTTTCTAACTTTTTGAGGATCTGTGGGCCCATGCCAAATCTTTTCAGACTCCTGAGGGGGAAGACTGTGTTGGTGTGTGTGGACCATGATAATTCCTTAGTGATGTGGACATTGATGAACTTTAACCTCTCGACCTGCTCCACTACAGCCTTGTCGATGTGGATGGGGGCGTGCTCGGCCCTCTGTTTCCTGTAGTCCACGATCAGCTTGGGGGAGAGGCTGTTGTCCTGGCAACACATTGCCACATCTCTGACCTTCTCCCTATAAGCTGTCTCATCGTCGTCGGTGATCAGGCCTACCCTGTCGTGTTGTCAGCAAACTTAATGATGGTGTTGGAGTTATACGCGGCCACACAGACGTGGGTGAACAGGGAGTACAGGAGGGGACTAAGCACGCACCCCTGAGTGGCCACAGGGACTATGGTGGTCTGCTTTAAACATGTAGGTATTACAGACTGGGTCAGGGAGGGGTTGAAAATGTCAGTGAAGACACTAGGCAGCAGGTCAACGCATGCTCTGAGTACGCGTCCAGGTAATCCGTCTGACCCAGTGGCCTTGTGAATGTTAACCTGTTTAAAGGTCATACTTACATCGGCTACGGAGAGGGTAATTACTCAATCATCCGGAACAGCTGGTTCTCTCATGCATGGTTCAGTGTTGCTAGCCTCGAAGCGAGCATAGAAGATATTTAGCTCATCTGGTAGGCTTGCGCATAGCTGCGGGAAGATGTTTGGGGGTGGTGCGATTTCTTTCACAGCGAGGAAGGGAGGGTGGATTTGCCCGCTCTACAGTTGGCTATATTGGTCCGCTAATACAGGAATAGTAAAGGCCCAATGCATTACTTTTGTGAGAATTTATATATCTTTTGATGTTCAGATTTTTCAGGGGGTGCTGCAGCACCCCTACTTTTCTCAGCTATGTGCTTGCGTTACTGGACAGCTCATGGCTGGTTTTCCCTTTGTATTCTGTGATATTTTGCAAGACCTGCCACATCTGACGAGCATGAGATCCAGTGTAGTAGGATTCGATCTTGGTCATGTATTGACACGTTGCCTGTTTGATGGTTTGTCAGAGGGTGTAGTGGGATTTTTTTTATAAGCGTCCAGATTAGTGTCCCACTCCTTGAAAGTGGCAGCTCTGGCCTGTTGCCTGTAATCCAAGCTTCTGGTTGGCATATGTATGTATGTTCACTGTGGGGATGACATCATCGATGCCCTTATTAATGAAGCCTGGTGACTGATGTGATAAACTCCTCAATGCCATCGGATAAATCCCGGAACGGGCAGCAGGTAGCCTAGTGGTTAAGAGCATTGGTCCAGTAACCGAAAGGTCGCTGGTTCGAATTCCAGAGCAGACTAGGTGAAAAATCTGTCTGTCCTTGAGTAAGGCATTTAACCCTAATTGCTCCTGTAAGTTGCTCTGGATAAGAGTGTCTGCTAAATTACCACTTTAAAAAAAAGATGAATATGTACAGTACCAGTGAAAAGTTTGGACACACCTACTCATTCAAGGGTTTTTCTTTATTTTTACTATTTTCTACATTGCAGAATAATAGTGAAGACATCAAAACTATGAAATAACACATATGAAATCATGTAGTAACCAAAAAAGTGTTAAACAAATCAAAATATATTTATATTTGAGATTCTTCAAAGTAGCCACCCCTTGCCTTGATGACAGCTTTGGCATTCTCTGCTTGTAATTATTCCCGCACCACAAACTAGACTATGTAGCCAGATACAGTGGGGCAAAAAAGTATTTAGTCAGCCACCAATTGTGCAAGTTCTCCCACTTAAAAAGATGAGAGAGGCCTGTAATTTTCATCATAGGTAGGTACACTTCAACTATGACAGACAAAATGAGAAAAAAAATCCAGAAAATCACATTGTAGGATTTTTAATGAATTTATTTGCAAATTATGGTGGAAAATAAGTATTTGGTCACCTACAAACAAGCAAGATTTCTGGCTCTCACAGACCTGTAACTTCTTCTTTAAGAGGCTCCTCTGTCCTCCACTCGTTACCTGTATTAATGGCACCTGTTTGAACTTGTTTTCAGTACCACAACCTCAAACAGTCACACTCCAAACTCCACTATGGCCAAGACCAAAGAGCTGTCAAAGGACACCAGAAACAAAATTGTAGACCTGCACCAGGCTGGGAAGACTGAATCTGCAATAGGTAAGCAGCTTGGTTTGAAGAAATCAACTGTGGGAGCAATTATTAGGAAATGGAAGACATACAAGACCACTGATAATCTCCCTCGATCTGGGGCTCCACGCAAGATCTCACCCCGTGGGGTCAAAATGATCACAAGAACGGTGAGCAAAAATCCCAGAACCACACGGGGGGACCTAGTGAATGACCTGCAGAGAGCTGGGACCAAAGTAACAAAGCCTACCATCAGTAACACACTACGCCGCCAGGGACTCAAATCCTGCAGTGCCAGACGTGTCCCCCTGCTTAAGCCAGTACATGTCCAGGCCCGTCTGAAGTTTGCTAGAGAGCATTTCGATGATCCAGAAGAAGATTGGGAGAATGTCATATGGTCAGATGAAACCAAAATAGAACTTTTTGGTAAAAACTCAACTCGTCGTGTTTGGAGGACAAAGAATGCTGAGTTGCATCCAAAGAACACCATACCTACTGTGAAGCATGGGGGTGGAAACATCATGCTTTGGGGCTGTTTTTCTGCAAAGGGACCAGGACGACTGATCCGTGTAAAGGAAAGAATGAATGGGGCCATGTATTGTGAGATTTTGAGTGAAAACCTCCTTCCATCAGCAAGGGCATTGAAGATGAAACGTGGCTGGGTCTTTCAGCATGACAATGATCCCAAACACACCGCCCGGGCAACGAAGGAGTGGCTTCGTAAGAAGCATTTCAAGGTCCTGGAGTGGCCTAGCCAGTCTCCAGATCTCAACCCCATAGAAAATCTTTGGAGGGAGTTGAAAGTCCGTGTTGCCCAGCAACAGCCCCAAAACATCACTGCTCTAGAGGAGATCTGCATGGAGGAATGGGCCAAAATACCAGCAACAGTGTGTGAAAACCTTGTGAAGACTTACAGAAAACGTTTGACCTCTGTCATTGCCAACAAAGGGTATATAACAAAGTATTGAGATAAACTTTTATTATTGACCAAATACTTATTTTCCACCATAATTTGCAAATAAATTCATTAAAAATCCTACAATGTGATTTTCTGGATTTTGTTTTTCTCATTTTGTCTGTCATAGTTGAAGTGTACCTATGATGAAAATTACAGGCCTCTCTCATCTTTTTAAGTGGGAGAACTTGCACAATTGGTGGCTGACTAAATGCTTTTTTGCCCCACTGTACCTGCCATAAGGTTGAACGTACGTATGTATCGTTAGGACTATAAGAAAATCCATACGTAAATTGTTAGCGTCGTAAGAAAAGCCATGCGTGAAACATGAATAGATCTGTAAACGTACAAACCCTACGTTACGACTATGAATGAACACTTATTCATTCAATTCTTACTTTGTCTCCCTTCACTCGGTTACACATTTTTTAATGCGTACAAACTTTTGTCAGTAATGTGGCATCTGCAAAGGACATGAACCGAACGTAGCTAGTTGATGTTAGCCAGTCAGTCAAGCAACTTCAGACCAGACAGAGTTGCTTTGCAGCTTCAGGTTTCATTTCCAAAATAAAAGTCTAGAGCTTGTTTTAGAACTGCGTTCAATAACACTGTTATACCAGTTGATGGCGTAGTATTGGCTTGGGCCTTCAGAAAATGACTTGTGAGAGAATGAAACTATAAAGCCACAGAAGAGCCTTGTCTAGGGCAGGTATTCCCAAACTGGGGTACGCGTACTCCCAGGTGTACATACAATGCCGTCGGGGTACGCCAAATAAACGAGATTCATATAAAATAAAAAAAGAGCCCACAGAATGGGGTGGTGCAATATTGAATTGGTCATATTTTGATAAGGTGGATGCATGGGGATGTCCACGTCACCCAGAGATATGCCCGTGCTGTAAAGATACACCTAGTGGACTGAAACTTCACTGTTGTAGGCATAATACAGCTAGTGCTATCTAGACTTGCGCTGGCAAACACATCCATTACATTAGCTACCTAAATGTGAAGTAAATTGAGGAGTAATAGAGAATGGAGACCTTTAACTTGAAAACATGCAGGATACGTCTTTCTGGTTTCCCTGACTTTTGTTTATACTGTGTTATGTTTGTTCGAGTAACACTCCTCACAGGCTGTTTGGTGTAGGTTTTTTTTGTTGGTGAGATGAATCTGAAAAACTCTGAAAGGTATTATTGTACTTCAGAATTGCAACACAAGATTTGTTCAAGCCTAAAATGTTAGTCTGTAATCTTAACGTGGTTTTTGTATGTTCACAGATTACATTTTACGTTTCATGTTTCACGGATGGCTTTTCTTATGATCCTAACAATTTATGTATGGATTTTCTTACGATCCTAACGATATGTACGTTCAACCTTTTGGCAGGTATCTGGTTCCATACTAGACTACTGCAACACCATTTCCCATACCATAACCCCTCACATTGTTGCCAGAAAGGAGAGAAGATTATGTACAGATTCGCGGGGAAAAAACGTGTGCTGTTTTTGGATATTTATTAGCGATTGTCAAGGTTGCACAGAAATTCCAAAATATGTTTTTAGTTCAGATTATTTGTTTGCATTATGTGATCTATAGGCTAAGAGAGTTTCATAAGCTGTTTATTAAATTGTGGAGTTTGAATAGTGTGAGAAGACAAAAACATATTTGATGAGAATCACAACATAGGTTACAATATCAATCATAGCTCAGTAGCCTACAGTGGGTGTACACGTTTCAATTACAGCATTATTTAATCTGCAGTTATTCTTCAATTTATTCTGTTACTATTAAAATTTAAATATTATTGGTATCTTCTAATTGCAATTATAATGTATTATCTTTTAAGTAAAAGCAATCAATTCGTTTCCAAAATGTAAGTAGGTATAGCTGTCCAATAACAAGTTCTGATGGAATGGATTGTCCTGCACTTTGTAAAAACACAGAGTGCATTGAGTGAATGTTTGAAAAAGATCTTGGTTCCTTTCTAAACATAGCAATGTGAATACAAAGGAGGACTCAGACCACAAAATAGCTGAAGTGAACTTTCAAAGAGTTGAGTCCTCATTCAAAGGCAAGGGCAGTATGAATGCAAAGAGTACTGAGTTCCTTTTTTTTAACCCAGAGTTCACTTTGAAGATGACTGAGATCAGCTCTTTTGAAGAGTGTAATATGTGAAAACACCCTAAAAAGAAGTTGGAGAACAAGCAAAGAAGGAAAAATACAGGTACCACCAAAAAATAATATTGCGATATTGTCAAAGCGATATCATACAGTATATCGTCAAAAATAATATCCCGATAAGTAACTGTACACTACTTGTAGCCCTTTGACACTCCACCCTGTGTGTGTGTGTGTGTGTGTGTGTGTGTGTGTGTGTGTGTGTGTGTGTGTGTGTGTGTGTGTGTGTGTGTGTGTGTGTGTGTGTGTGTGTGTGTGTGTGTGTGTGTGTGTGTGTGTGTGTGTGTGTGTGTGTGTGTGAGAGAGAGAGAGAGAGACCTCTAAACCATTGCATCTCTTGCCTAAATATTCAAAAGGTAAAACCCAACAGATGACTTTGGGAGCAGCAGTCAAGTATTGGAAGATCATCATCACCCATAATAATGAAATAACTCAATGTTAGCCCTATGCATTACATGGAGAGAGAGAGAGAGCTCTGTGTGTGTGTGCTGCGCCCTTGGTGATGACAGTGCAGCTTCTTGTTAAAGGCAACATGGCCAGTGGTGGAATAAGTACCTAATCGTCATACTTGAGTAAAAGTAAAGATGCCTTAATATAAAATGACTCAAGTGAAAGTCACCCAGTAAAATACTTTTTGAATAAAAGTCTACAAGTATTCATTTTTAAAAATACTGAAGTATCAAAAGTAAATGTAATTGCTAGAATGTACTTAACCCGTGTGTTGTCTTAAGGGTCAAACATGACCTGCCACTATGTTTAACAGCAGAGATAACCTCCTAATGTAACGGCGGCATGTACTGGCGGCAGAGAAGTCAGGCGCAGGAGAGCGAAAACTGATTTACAACGGTGTCGTTTAATAAACATAAAAACCACCGTAAACAGAACAATCAATGAATGGGTCAAACAAGACCCGGTATCCACCAGCATAACGTACACAAGCACTACAAGAAACAATTACGGACAAGGACATGGGCGAAACAGAGGGTTAAATACACAACATGGAATTGATGGAATTGAAACCAGGTGTGAGGGAAGACAAGACAAAACCAATGGAAAATGAAAGGTGGATCGACGATGGTTAGAAGGCCGGTGACGTCGACCGCCGAACGCCGCCCGAACCAGGAGAGGGACCGACTTCGGCGGAAGTCGTGACACCTAAATTATATTTTTTCAACTTGAAATTTTGATGACTTTTCCTTGAGTGACCCCAACATTAGAAAAAGTGAAACATTGCCTTTATAGATATTTTAATGAAAGCTGTAGACCACCAGGGTACAAAGATTGTCTTAGGCTCATTTTTGACCCCACAAAAACCACAAAGACACACACACACACCCACACAATGAGAAATTGAAATGATGTGTACTACTGATTGAACTCAGCCAGCAGCTCCTGAAGAGGAAGATCACCATGGTTGGCACATTTAGAAAGAACAAGCCTGAGCTCCCCCCAGCACTCCTCGCAAAAAGGGGAGAGAGGCCTTCTCATCAAAGTTTGCCTTCACCCCCACCACTCGAGTTTCTTACCTCCCAAAGAGGAACAAGAATGTGTCCCTCCTGAGCACACATTGCACAAAACGCCTGAGATCAGTGATTGTGAGGACAGGAAGCCAGCCATCATCCTGGACTACAACCACAACAAAGGAGGCATGGAATTGCTGGACAAGGTGATTGGAACTTACAGCTGCAGGAGGATGACTGGCCCCTGGTCATCTTCCATAACATCATTGATGTGTCAAATTCCTTTGTGATATGGAACAAGATCAACCCTACCTGGATGCCTGATAAGCGGAACAAGAGCAGGGTGTTCCTGGAGCAGCTGGGAATGGCACTTATAACACCACACATTCAAAGAAGGGAGCGCCTCCCCGCACAGCAGCCTCTGCAGCGCTATGTGAAAGCTGTTCAGGGGGCTGAATCTTGTCCTGATATACCTGAGGCTGCAGCTGGGGCAGGCAAGAGGAGGAGATGCCAATTCTGCCACCAAAGAAGGACTGTAAAACAAATACTATGTGCTGCACATGTGAGAAATACATCTGCAATGTCCACACACACACACTTGCATACTGTCCTACATGTGCTAATTATAGTTGATTGATTTATGTTCTTCACGTTTTTGTTTTGTATCTATTATCTTATTTTATTCTTATTTATTGTTGTTGTTTATACACCTTGTCGGTGGGGGCAATGGTTAAAAAAATGGGAGAAGACGAGTATTTTGTAGTTGAATCCCTCATTGTACAGTATATAAGAATATATCACTATGTTGCCAAAAAAGTTCAAGACTGTTATTGTTTCCCTTCAAAACTATTTTTCTGCACATTTCTGCTACTTTCTTAGGATATAAAAGTGCTATCTTTTGCTAAAAAAGTAATGTTTACACCTATGCAGGACCTTTATCAATAATAATAATAATAAACCTCTACTTCAGTAAAGAAAACAATTATGACAGGTGTGTTGTAATAAAAACGAATGGTGTTCACTGATTAAATGCAGTCTTTCTGCATTGTGAAGAGGGAAAACCCAGATATTCACAAAGTTTGTGATGAATGACAGGCTGTTTCTTCATGCAAAATAGATTTGGGGTTTAAAATTCAATTAAGCTGCTTTATGTTAGGGGTTTTAGTGAAGGCGTGTCATTTTTGACCATTAGGACAAGGAGAGTAGAGTATACAGAATGTTAAGACTACACAAAGGTTAAGTATCGAACGTAAAAGTATAAATCATATCAAATTCCTTATATTAAAGCTGCAATATGTACCTTTTTGGGCAACCTGAAAGCAAGTCTAAGAACCGGTAGATCTGTTCTATGTGCGCTATTTCAATGCTTCCCATTTTTAAGAATTGTTTTTGCGTCTTTTACTTTCGGTTTTCTACACCAGCTTCAAACAGCTGAAAATACAATATTTTTGGTTATAGAAAATATATTTCACAGCAGTTTAAATGGTAAAATGATTTTCAACTTGTTTGTTTTGCCACATAAACTGAAATTAGGTGAATTATTAGAATTTTAGCAACCAGGAAATGGATAGCCATGGGCACACTCCATAATTTATAAATGAAGCATTTGTGTTAGGGAGTCCGCCAGATCAGAGGCAGTAGGAATGACCAGCAATGACGAGAGAGCCTACAGGGAGGAGGTGAGGGCCCTGGGATTATGGTGCCAGGAAAATAACCTCTCACTCAAAATAACAAAAACAAAGGAGCTGATTGTGGACTTCAGGAAACAGCAGAGGGAGCACCCACCTATCCACATCGATGGGACCGCAGTGGAGAAGGTGGAAAGCTTCAAGTTCCTCGGCATACACATCACTGACAAACTGAAATGATCCACCCACACAGACAGTGTGGTGAAGAAGGCGCAACAGCGCCTCTTCAACCTCAGGAGGCTGAGGAAATTTGGCTTGGCACCTAAAACCCTCACAAACTTTTACAGATGCACAATTGAGAGCATCCTGTCAGACTGTATCACTGCCTGGTATGGCAACTGCACCACCCGCAACCGCAGGGCTCTCCAGGGGGTGGTGCGGTCTGTGCATCACCGGGGGCAAACTTCCTGCACTCCACAGGAAGGCCAAAAAGATCATCAAGGACAACAACCACCCGAGCTACTGCCTGTTCACCCAACTGTCATCCAGAAGGCGAGGTCAGTACAGGTACATCAAAGCTGGGACCGAGAGACTGAAAAACAGCTTCTATCTCAAGGCCATCAGACTGTTAATTAGCCATCAGTAGCACCTTAGAGGCTTCTGCCTATATAAAAAATGTTTCACCTTTATTTAACCAGGTAGGCTAGTTGAGATCAAGTTCTCATTTACAACTGCGACCTGGCCAAGATAAAGCAAAGCAGTGCGACACAAACAACAACACAGAGTTACACATGGAATAAACAAACATGCAGTCAATAATACAATAGAAAAGGTCTATAGACACTGTGTGCAAATGAGGTAGGAAAAGGGAGGTAAGGCAATAAATAGGCCGAAGTGACGAGATAATTACAATATAGCAATGAAATACTGGAGTGATAGATGTGCAGAAGATGAGTGTGCAAGTAGAGATACTAGGGTGAAAAGGAGCAAAATAAATAAAATACATAATATTATGGGGGATGAGGTAGTTGGATGGGCTATTTACAGATGGGCTATGTACAGGTACAGTGATCTGTGAGCTGCTCTGACAGCTGGTGCTTAAAGTTAGTGAGGGAGATATGAGTCTCCAGCTTCAGTGATTTTTTCAGTTCGTTCCAGTCATTGGCAGCAGAGAACTGGAAGGAAAGGCGGTCAAAGGAGGAATTGGCTTTGGGGGTGACCAGTGAGATATGCTGGAGCGCGTGCTACGGGTGCTGCTATGGTGACCAGTGAGCTGAGATAAGGTGGGGCTTTACCTAGCAAAGTCTTATAGATGACCTGGAGCCAGTGGGTTTGGCGACGAGTATGAAGCGAGGGCCAGCCAACGAGAGCATACAGGTCGCAGTGGTGGGTGGTATATGGGGCTTTGGTGACAAAACGGATGGCACTGTGATAGACTGCATCCAATTTGCTGTGTAGAGTGTTGGAGGCTATTTTGTAAATGACATCGCCAAAGTCAAGGATCGGTAGGATAGTCAGTTTTACGAGGGTATGTTTGGCAGCATGAGTGAAGGATGCTTTGTTGCGAAATAGGAAACCGATTCTAGATTTATTTTTGGATTGGAGATGCTTAATGTGAGTCTGGAAGGAGAGTTTACAGTCTAACCAGACACCTAGGTATTTGTAGTTGTCCACATATTCTAAGTCAGAACCGTCCAGAGTAGTGATGCTGGACGGGCGGGCAGGTGTGGGCAGCGATCGATTGAAGAGCATGCATTTAGTTTTACTTGCATTTAAGAGCAGTTGGAGGCCACGGAAGGAGTGTTGTGTGGCATTGAAGATCGTCTGGAGTTTAGTGTGGTGGCATATTTCTGCTTTACCAAATGAGGAGAGTTACAAACTTCACACACAAGTCAGAGTTATTCTTAAACTACATCTTTAATAATAAGAGCTTTGCAATAGCAATTTGACTTTCAATGATGCGCTATCTCTAATGAACCATTGAATGTACCAACAGAAAAGTACAAAGATCTTTTATAGCCAAGATACACCCTTCTCAACTTACATGACGAACCACAGATCTTAGGAACAGTTCACAAAGGTTAAGATTTGTATGAAAGATATCTATAAAACATAGCACACAGTTACTGCTGTGTCAACAGTTTTCATTGTAAAGACCAGTGTCTGGCGTAAATCTCCTCTGTCAGTGTTATCTCATAGAGGCCCATCCTCAGTAGAACACACACACAATAGTTAACAGAATATTATATTCTGTCGAATAAAACAACCATTATAATGCAATACAAGCATTATAACATAATCTTGCAATTTTACACGACATTAGTTAACACAGTGTCCAAAGAAGGGCCAGAAGTATACAGAATGGTGTCGTCTACGTAGAGGTGGATCAGAGAATCACCAGCAGCAAGAGCGACATCATTGATGTATACAGAGAAAAGAGTCGGCCCGAGAATTGAACCCTGTGGCACCCCCATAGAGACTGCCAGAAGTCCGGACAACAGGCCCTACAATTTGACACACTGAACTCTGTCAGAGAAGTAGTTGGTGAACCAGGCGAGGCAGTCATTTGAGAAACCAAGGCTGTTGAGTCTGCCGATAAGAATGTGGTGATTGACAGAGTCGAAAGCCTTGGCCAGGTCGATGAATACAGCTGTACAGTATTGTCTCTTATCGATGGCGTTTATGATATTGTTTAGGACGTTGAGCGTGGCTGAGGTGCACCCATGACCAGCTCTGAAACCAGATTGCATAGAGGAGAAGGTACGGTGGGATTCGAAATGGTTGGTGATCTGTTTGTTAACTTGGCTTTCGAAGACCTTAGAAAGACAGGGTAGGATAGATATAGGTCTGTAGCAGTTTGGGTCTAGAGTGTCTCCCCCTTTGAAGAGGGGGATGACCGCGGCAGCTTTCCAATCTTTGGGGATCTCAGACGATACGAAAGAGAGGTTGAACAGGCTAGTAATAGGGGTTGCAACAATTTCGGCGGATAATTTTAGAAAGAGAGGGTCCAGATTGTCTAGCCCGGCTGATTTGTAGGGGTCCAGATTTTGCTGCTCTTTCAGATCATCAGCTATCTGGATTTGAGTGAAAGAGAAATGGGGGAGGCTTGGGCAAGTTGCTGTGGGGGGTAGGGTAGCCGTAGAAAAATGCTGATTTGAAATTCTCAATTATCGTGGATTTATCGGTGGTGACAGTGTTTTCTAGCCTCAGTGTAGTGGGCAGCTGGGAGTAGGTGCTGTTATTCTACATTGACTTTACAGTGTCCCAGAACTTTTTGGAGTTTGTGCTTCAGGATGCAAATTTCTGTTTGAAAAAGCTAGCCTTAGCTTTCCTAACTGCCCCTGCGTATATTGGTTCCTAACTTCCCTGAAAAGTTGCATATATCGCGGGGGCTATTCGATGCTAATGCAGTACGCCACAGGATGTTTTTGTGCTGGTCAAGGGCAGTCAGGTCTGGAGTGAACCAAGGGCTATATCTGTTCCTGGTTCTACATTTTCTGAATGGGGCATGCTTATTTAAGATGGTGAGGAAATCACTTTTAAAGAATAACCAGGCATCCTCTACTGTCGGAATGAGGTCAATATCCTTCCAGGATACCCGGGCCAGGTCGATTAATAAGGCCTGCTCGCTGAAGTATTTTACGGAGCATTTGACAGTGATGAGGGGTGGTCGTTTGACCGCAGACCCATTACGGACGCAGGCAAAGAGGCATTGATCGCTGAGATCCTGGTTGAAGACAGCAGAGGTGTATTTGGAGGGCAGGTTGGTTAGGATGATATCTATGAGGGTGCCCGTGTTTACGGATTTGGGGTTGTACCTGGTAGGTTCATTGATCATTTGTGTGAGATTGAGGGCATCGAGCTTAGATTGTAGGATGGCCGGGGTGTTAAGCATGTCCCAGTTTAGGTCACCTAACAGCACGAGCTCTGAAGATAGATGGGGGGCAATCAATTAAAATATGGTGTCCAGGGCACAGCTGGGGGCAGAAGGTGGTCTTTTGCAAGTGGCAACAGTGAGAGACTTGTTTCTGGAAGGTGGATTTTTAAAAGTAGAAGCTCAAATTGTTTGGGCACAGACCTGGATAGTAACACAGAACTCTGCATGCTATCTCTGCTGTAGATTGCAACTCCGCCCCCTTTGGCAGTTCTATCTTGTCGGAAAATGTTATAGTTAGGGATGGAAATTTCAGGGTTTTTGGTGGTCTTCCCAAGCCAGGATTCAGACATGGCTAGGACATCCGGGTTGGCAGAGTGTGCTAAAGCAGTGAATAAAACAAACTTAGGGAGGAGGCTTCTAATGTTAACATGCGTGAAACCAAGGCTTATACGGTTACCGAAGTCAACAAATGAGAGCGCCTGGGGAATGGGAGTGGAGCTAGGCACTGCAGGGCCTGGGTTAACCTCTACATCACCAGAGGAACAGAGGAGGAGTAGGATAAGGGTATGGCTAAAGGCTTTAAGAACTGGTCGTCTAGTACGTTCGAAACAGAGAGTAAAAGGAGCAGGTTTCTGGGCACGGTAGAATAGATTCAAGGCATAATGTACAGACAAAGGTATGGTAGGATGTGTGTAGCCCGTTCATGTGGTTACGTCGGCAGATCAGTCATGATGGATCAGCAGGGCTCCGTGTAGTGGAAGGGTCCAGGCCAATTGGCAAAATAGGTATAGTAGCCCTAAAAAATTTGCTGATGGACTTCTTCAGCTAACAGTCCGGTGTGCTCTAGACAGCTAGCGGGCCGCGGCTAGCAGGCTAGCAGATGGGCATTCAGGGGATGTCGCGACGGGGGAGCCAGTTGAAATATAGACTGGCCACTTTAATAATGGAACACTAGTCACTTTAATAATGTTTACATATTTTGCATTACTCGTCTCATATGTATAGAATTGTTAATGGGATTTATCTGTTAATTGAATGATTAGAATGTTCCACCCTGAAACATATAATTGTATGGAATTGATTAGAATGTATAAAATCATAATCAATAAATGTGTAGTCCTAGTCTGAATTAGGGTAAAACAATATAGCTAATGGTTATGTCTTTATGGTATTTTAATAACATACTGTCTGAGCTCGGTGCCGACCTGACTAGAGATTTGGGAGAGAACGGGGAGTACGTCTCAAGGTCAAGGTCTCCCTAATCTCTGTTGGCTGGGTATTGAGACAGTATGTGCGTATGATACCTTCTGTTTGTGTGGAAGTATGTGCGCAGCTATAAAATGGATGTCTTTGTATTCTTGACTTAAGAACGTTCCCGTGAATAAACCTTATTGACTATTTTAGCTGGGCCTCTGTCTGTTTCATTTCAATCAGTAATCCTGATCTAGCAGACTGAGTAGTTTAATTGAATTGGTTTATGAACATTGAGAACATAATTCTCGTATGAATACTGTATTCTATTCTAATGTATCTTGGGCTATGCCGCTCCGACATTGCTCGTCCAAATATTTATATATTCTTAATTCCATTCCTTTACTTTATATTTGTGTATTGTTGTGAAATTGGTAAATATTACTTTTAGATAATACTCCACTGTTGGAGCTAGAAACACAAACATTTCGCTACACCTTCAATAACATCTGCCAAGCACGTGTATGAGACCAATAAAATTTGATTTGATTTGGATGTTCTCTTGATAAGTGTGTGAATTCGACCATTTTCCTGTACTGCTAAGCTTTTAAAATGTAACGAGTACTTTTGTTTGTCAGGGAAAATGTATGGAGTAAAAAGTACATTTATTTTCTTTAGGATCGTAGAGAAGAGTAAAAGTTGTCAAAAATATAAATAGTAAAGTACAGATACCCCAAAAACTACTTAAGTAGTACTTTAACGTATTTTTACTTAGTACTTTACACCACTGAACATGGCTGCCTGCTAGTGTACATGGCCTGTGGCTGCCTGCTTCAGTTTGTGTGTGTGTGTGTGGGAACGCACTGTCGAACTGTTGTCAAATCTTGGTAGGTTCAGCTTAATGTTTTATTTCAATTATACAGACATATTAGTTATCCAGTCAGAAGCCTGGGGCAGAGAGAGGCATTATGGCTGAGGCTCGAGCTCACTAAAGCAGACAGTTAACTCCTCACTGAAAGAGCGGATGGGAGAGACCACACACACACACACACACACACACGCACATACTGTAGTCTGTAAATGTTGTGTGTATGTTGATGTGTGTTTTTGGTTGGGAATAATACCCATCCCCTGTGCTCTGATTGTGCTCTCCTCTCTTTGAGAGAAGACTGATTTATCAGTCATGGCATCATTAGATCCCTGTCTTACCCTACCCTGACACCCTGTCATCCCCCAACCTGACACCCTGTCTTACCCCACCCTGACACCCTATCTTACCCCACCCTGACACCCTGTCTTACCCTACCCTGACACCCTGTCATCCCCCAACCTGACACCCTGTCTTACCCCACCCTGACACCCTGTCTTACCCCACCCTGACACCCTGTCTTCCCCCATCCTGACACCCTGTCTTACCCCATCCTGACACCCTGTCTTACCCCACCCTGACACCCTGTCTTACCCCACCCTGACACCCTGTCTTACCCCATCCCGACACCCTGTCTTACACCACCCTGACACCCTATCTTACCCCACCCTGACACCCTGTCTTACCCCATCCCGACACCCTGTCTTACACCACCCTGACACCCTATCTTACCCCATCCTGACACCCTGTATTACCCCACCTTGACACCCTGTTTTACCCCACCCTGACACCCTGTTTTACCCCACCCTGACACCCTGTTTTACCCCACCCTGACACCCTGTCTTACCCCACCCTGACACCCTGTTTTACCCCATCCTGACACCCTGTCTTACCCCATCCTGACACCCTGTTTTACCACACCCTGACACCCTGTCTTACCACACCCTGACACCCTGTTTTACCACACCCTGACACCCTGTCTTACCCCACCCTGACACCCTGTCTTACCCCACCCTGACACCCTGTTTTACCACACCCTGACACCCTGTCTTACACCACCCTGACACCCTGTCTTACCCCACCCTGACACCCTGTTTTACCACACCCTGACACCCTGTCTTACCCCATCCGGACACCCAGTCATCAAGGCAAAGGGTGGCGATTTGAAGAATCTTAACTATAAAATATATTTTGATTTGTTGAACACTTTTTTGGTTACTACATGATTCCATATGTGTTATTTCATAATGGTGATGTCTTCACTATTATTCTACAATGTAGAAAATAGTAAAAATAAAGAAAACCCTTGAATGAGTAGGTGTTCTAAAACTTTTGACCGGTAGTGTATGTGTAATCTGAGTTTAATGTGCGTTCATGTATGCATGTATCTCAGAGGAACTTGACTCTAATGACACACACACACCCGAGGATGAATGTGTTCATTAAGCTCAAAGAAAAGAGTCTCAGATTAACATGTTAAGCTATTACGGTTTATAATGCAGCCCTCTGGGGTGGGCTCTCCCCCAGACAAATGAGCTTTTAAATCAGAATTCTCTCTCTCTCTCCCCTACCTTACACACACATCTCCCTCTGCTTTCTTCTCTATTGTATGTGACTGTTTAAGCAGAGTTGTTCTGACACTGTCACAGGAGATGTGTGCGTCTCTGTATGAAGGCCCGGACAGACACTCTGTGTGTGTGTGTGTGTGTTTGTGTGTGTGTGTGTGTGTGTGTGTGTGTGTGTGTGTGTGTGTGTGTGTGTGTGTGTGTGTGTGTGTGTGTGTGTGTGTGTGTGTGTGTGTGTGTGTGTGTGTGTGTGTGTGTGTGTGTGTGTGTGTGTGTGTGTCTCTCTTTGGTCTGAGCACACACACAGGCTTGTGCACCTCCCCAATATTGTGTCAGCACAGATCCTAAGGAGCAAACGTATAATATAGGGACAAGGTGGAATCTTATTAAACAGGCTCCGACGCCCACCGCATGTGGCAGGGACTACAGTCCATTACGAATTACAATGGAAGACCCAGCCGTGATCTGCCCAACGATGCCTCTCTACCAGACGAACTCAATGCATTTTATTCACGCTTCGACAATAACAACACCGTGCCGTGAGTGAGGGCCCCCACCGACCCAGAGGAATTGGTGATCTGACTCTCTTCGAGGCCGTGTTGAGTAAGGTCTTTAATCAGATCAACACTCGCAAGGCCACGTAGCCAGACAGTATTCCAGGGTGCATTCTCAGAGCATGCGCAGAACAGCTGGCAGGCATATTCACGGTCATTTTCAACCTCTCCTTGTCCCAGACTGTAATCCCCACGTCTCAAGCAGACCCCCATCATTCCTGTTCCCAAGAACTCTAAGAGATAATTTATGCTTGATCTGAAAATGTGCTCGGAGGCACTGTACGGATAGTGTGACGCAATTGCGGAGCCTCTGAATGCATGCAGAGGCCAAGTTGAGCTCTTTACCGCACGGGCTCCGTATAGATCCGCATTGACATGATTGATTGACGGTAGGTGGGGGCGGGAGGTCTTGTATAAACACAAACTTATTTCCTTGACAACTTCCTTCAAAACAGCTCTGCTCCGTGAAGCACAAGAAGTATGAATGCCCTAACTTCTACAGAGGCCGTATCACCATATGATGCACGGCCAATGCAGATGTCGGAATGACCATGCAGCGCCTTTAAGGCTTTATACCACAATGTCTACCGCCCTGAAGCACTCACATCAGTAATCATGAAATGCTTTGAAAAGCTGGTTATGGCACACATCAACTCCATCATCCCAGACACACTAGACCCACTCCAATTTGCATACTGCCCCAACAGATCCATAGACGATGTAATCTCAGTTGCTCTCCACACAGCCCTCACCCACATAGACAATAGGAATACTTATGTGAGAATGCTGTTCATTGACTACAGCTCGTTCAACACCATTGTCCCCTCCAAGCTCGTCACCAAGCTTAGGATCCTGGGACTGAACACCTCTCTCTGTAATGGGATCCTGGACTTCCTCACTGGCCAACCCCAGGTGGTGAGGGTAGGAAACATCACCTCCGCCACGCTGACCCTCAATACGGGGGCCCCACAGGGGTGTGTGCTGAGTCCCCTCCTGTACTCCCTGTTCACCCACAACTGTGGCTACCCATGACTCCAACACAACAGTGGTAGGCCTGATCACCGGTGACGATGAGGCAGCCTACAGGGAGGAGGTCAGTGACCTGGCAGTATGGTGCTGGGACAACAACTTATCCCTCAACTTCAGTAAGACCAAGGAGCTTATCGTGGAGACTAGGAAAACGAGCACGCCCCCATCCACATCGACAGGGCTGCAGTGGAGCGGGTCGAGAGCTTCAAGTTCCTCGGTGTCCAAATCACCTATCACTTCAAATGGTCCACACACACGAACACAGGAGTGAAGAAGGTGCTACAGCGCCTCTTCCCCCTCAGGTTGTAAATGTTTGGCATGGGCCATCAAATCCTGATAAAGTTCTACATCTGCACCATTGAGAGCATCTTGACTGGCTGCATCAATGCTTGATATGGCAACAGCACCACCCTCAATCGCATGGCTCTACAGAGGGTGGTGCAGACAGCCCAGTAAATCACTCGGGCTGAGCTCCCTGCAATCCAGGACCTCTATATCAGGCGGTGTGAAAGGAAGGCCTGGAAAATCATTAAAGACTCCAGCCAGGCCATAAACTGTTCTCTCTGCTTCCACATGGCAAGCGGTACCGGTGTATCAAGTCTGACACCAACAGGCTTTTGAACAACTTCTATCCCCAAGCCATAAGACTGCTAAATAGTTAACAAAATGGCTACACGGACAATCTGAGTTGTCCCTTGTATTTTATTTAAAAAATTGCGCTGTCTCTGTGCACATTCACAGGACTCTACACACTCACGCATACTGACATTCCAACTCACACACACACACACACACTCACTTCATTTGCTCACACACACATGACTGACACATTTAAAACACACGCATACACACTCACATACAATTATCATATACGCTGCTGTTTCTCTATCATATTCTGATGCCTAGTCTCCTTACCCCTATACATATCTACATCTATCACTCCAGTATCCCTGCACGTTGTAAATATGGTATTGGAACTGACCCTGTAAATAGCTTACTATCTTCTCGTGTTCTTGTTCTTTCTTATTTTTATTTTCTTTGTTCTACGTTATGGTATTTTTATTACTACACGACATTGATTACTGCATTGTTGGGTTTAGAACTATCGAGAAAGGCATTTCACTGTATTTGTGAACGTGACATTGAAACTTGAAAGAGGTAGAGAAAGAAGGGGTGGAGGTGAAAGAGTCAGTAGCCACAGCACCTCTCAGATTGCAGGAAGGAAACAGGGGTATCAAACAGCACTCATCGAGGAAGCATGATATGAAGAAAATATAGTCTATTTCAGAAGAACAGAATAGCATTTTCTGAGTTGTCCTGATTTGGCTATGACATATGGCTGTGGGCTACGCTAGTTCACTTAGCAGACAAAATTTGCTTAGAATTCCGTGGCATTATTTTGTAATATGAAGAATACAATTGAACAAAGCTGAATAAAATAGAAAGGATATTTTCTCCAAAGGATTTGATGGAGTACCCACACATGCAGCTATTCTGTGTTAAGCGGTTAACAAAGAAATAGGTATTCCTATATGCTTAATTTAGAGTTCTTAATGTAGCTTTAGTTGTTTTACAAATGTTGGGCTATATGTTTGGATTTTTAATACATTGTAAGGCTGCATGATGAGACTCTAATGATGATTTGAAAAAAGTCGCTTGAAAGGCTTGAGTTCTGCTTTGTTTTTTGCGCAGGCTGTACACACTTCATCAGTCACTCATTCACAATTTGACAAGCACTTGATAATGCCCCAAATTTCACGGCCGCATCCCCTTTGTGTGTGGTAACACACCCTAAAAAAATCCATGCTTTTTGTGGCAAGTGCCCTTCTGCCTGAGTGCTGTGCGCTCCAAAGCACTTCTCACTCACATGGCTCTCCATCACGTGATCAGGTCTTTCTCACAGGCCACAAGTGAAGACGAACACATCAGGGACGCAACTGTGCGCGTCCTTATCCAATTCCGAGGTGCATATTGAAGATATTGGAAGTGTCCACATTTACTTTTCGTCAACAACAAGATGAGTAGGCCTAACGTACAGCAAAAACACTAGCCTGTGTCAATCTACTATCCCCCATAGTACAAAAGTCGACCTATTCTGTGTGAGAAATAAATATTCCGAACATAGTCTGGGCCAGTTGTGGGATGTGATACATCCCAAATTAATACAACCAGTAGCATCAAAAAAACTATTTTTTTATGAAATGAGGCTGACGCAACAGATCAGAACTTTTAGCTTTAAATGCTGATAAACTATTTGGCTATTTCTTCACATTATAAGCACAGCAATGCGCACATGGCAGTTTGTTCCATTAGTGGAAAAACACCATTATCAAAACTGACCGCAAAAGCAATTATGCATGTAATGTTTTTATTATAAAGGTGTGTTTTTATGATGAAACTTATCTTCCCCAAACTTGTAACTCACGGGCTGCTTATGTATGCCAGTTAGGCTCTACACCCCTTGTAAAGCAGATTGTGCTTAATTTTAAGAAAATATTTGGCCACTTTAGTTGTGATACAAACCTTATCTAAACATACAGGCTTATGGGCTAGGCTACATGAGGTGTGCGACTATGATTAGAAAAAGTCGCAAAAAAAGGCATTGTTTCTTATGCTGAGCATCATTCACAAGTGATAATGCATCATTCACAAGTGATAGGCTAATATTGTCACCCATCAGACTATTCTTGATTTAATCTTGTCTTTACGTATACTAAATAATTTGTTTTGATTTAGAATGGAACATTATCATGTACCTGTCTTAAAACAGGGGCAGCGGGGGGGGGGGGGGGGGGGGGGGGGGGGGGGGGGGCGGGGGGGAAACACGTAATCTATGCACTTAAATAGCGAATGGAGGACTTTTTCCGTGGTTCATTTTCATGCCAGCCAGGTAGGCTATACTCCTGTAGTAAAGATAAGCAATGTGCTTAATATTAGGAAATAAATATAGTAGGCCTAGCCTATAGAAAGCTGATGGGATCCTCCTCTTTTTAGTAGAGGCCATCACTCTGTTTTCTTGCGCAATTGCATAGCCTATAGAAATGTTGCGCAACATGAGCTCATGTGCTCTCATGAAGTGTTTTATTAGATTTTTGATTACATTTGCATTGATGTCAGAGTGATTAGAGGGACAATAGAATGCTGAGTACCAGGCAGTTAGCAAGTTTGGTAGGCTACTAATGACCAGCAGCAGCATCAGAGCTTGGAGAAGCCTAATTACAGTGACTAAACGGTCACATGGAATTTGATGACTGCTGACTGCCGGTGTGGTGGTAAATACGGTCACCGCAACAGCCCTACTGGCGCCTCATGCCTCTACACTGGCTGAGGTGAGGTGTACTCACTGGGATGTCAAAACATATAGGTCATGGTCCCGTGTGGCCCGGTTGGTAGAGCAGGGTTGTGAGTTCGATTCCCACGTGGGAACAGTAGGAGGAAAGTGTATGAAAATGTAGGCACTCACTACTGTAAGTCACTCTAGATAAGAGCATCTGCTAAATTACTAATATGTAAATGTCGCTACCATGTGCAGACTGTGTTCCAAATACATCTTAGAGGTGTTTTGGTAACGTGACAATAAACATATTTTAACTTTTAATCTTCTCCTACTACTTGTTAATAGTTAATGGCTCATTAATGAAAGCTATTATTAAGTGTTACCAGTTTTCCTTGTGACCCACCAAGTTACCAAACCCAATGTACAACCTAATTGGATTTCCTATGAAATATTGCCTCAGTGGGTCCACAAACCACAATGGAATCACTGACATAGACTTCTATGTCTTGCTATATTCTACTGCCTGAGAGAGTGTACCTGCCTCTACCATCCTCCTCCCATCTCAGATATCACTCTCTCCAGGTATTTTTGTCTCTGTCCTCCTCCTGCCCTTCATCCCTCTTTCTCTCCTCCTGCCCTCCCTCCTCCTATCCTCCCTGGTTTTCTATTCCCTCTCTTTTCAAGATTAATTTGAGTCCTGCTCTTATTTCTTCCATGATGCTTCTGTGGGAGTTTGCTTTGTGGCCAATCTGATTAGTGTTTTGTAATCAATCAATCAAATTGTCTGAGTAACACTTAATATATACAGTACATGTTTGTCAGAAAGTTTTTTTTCTCCCCAAAAAGCAATCCATCCTCTCCTCTCCTCTTCTCCTTATTCTCTCCTTCCCCATCATCTTGTCCTGCTCATGTTCCTCTCTCTCCCTCCACTGTTTAACTCTGTCCTCTCCTCCTCTCTTTGGTCCTCTCCTCTGTCCTCTCCTGTGTCCTCTCCTCTGTTCTCTCTCATCAATAACCCAGCAGTACTCCATTAGCTGCTCCATTAGGAGACACAACTCCTCCAGACACGTTCCATCTGCACAGCTCCTCTCAACCCCCTCACAGTACAGTACATTATTACAGTACAGGGCAGGACAGTGCAGGACAGCATAGTACATCCACTCTAAGGGTACTGTATGGCAAAATAGTAGTCAGCACATAGTCCTTCACACTGAAGTACAATCCAACAGTGGTGTGTGTGTGTGTGTGTGTGTGTGTGTGCAACGCTAACGCTAGTGTGTGTGTGTGTGTGTGTGTGTGTGTGTGTGTGTGTGTGTGTGTGTGTGTGTGTGTGTGTGTGTGTGTAATGTGCCCACGGCTAGCGTTGCATACGCATCGGTGGACAAGGCTGCTTCATGCACCATGACGGGAGAATATTACATTTAATCAAATCAAAATCAAACGTTATTATTCACATGCGCCGAATACAACAAGTGTAGACCTTACAGTGAAATACTTACTTACAAGCCCTAACCAACAATTCAGTTAAAAAAAGGATAAGAATAAGAGATAAAAGTAACAAGTAATTAAAGAGCAGCAGTAAAAAAGAGACGGTACCGGCAACATTATGTACAAAATAAGTTAAAAAACACCATCGGCTGGGGGCACGTAAAACGTCTGCCATCTTCTCTGGCACCATCTTACATTAAGAGGGGTATTCAGTGGAGAAAAAAATCCACATTCACTTATAACCTCCAAATCTTACATCACACACTATGTTATATAACAATCAACCTAGTCAGTCAGGGTTACAGTCAGAGTTACCATGGTAGAGTCAGTCAGGGTTACTGTCAGAGTTACCATGGTAGAGGCCGTCAGGGTTACAGTCAGAGTTACCATGGTAGAGTCAGTCAGGGTTACAGTCAGAGTTACCATGGTAGAGTCAGTCAGGGTTACAGTCAGAGTTACCATGGTAGAGTCAGTCAGGGTTACAGTCAGAGTTACCATGGTAGAGGCCGTCAGGGTTACAGTCAGAGTTACCATGGTAGAGGCCGTCAGGGTTACAGTCAGAGTTACCATGGTAGAGGCCGTCAGGGTTACAGTCAGAGTTACCATGGTAGAGGCCGTCAGGGTTACAGTCAGAGTTACCATGGTAGAGGCCGTCAGGGTTACAGTCAGAGTTATCATGGTAGAGTCAGTCAGGGTTACAGTCAGAGTTATCATGGTAGAGTCAGTCAGGGTTACAGTCAGAGTTACCATGGTAGAGGCCGTCAGGGTTACAGTCAGAGTTACCATGGTAGAGTCAGTCAGGGTTACAGTCAGAGTTACCATGGTAGAGGCCGTCAGGGTTACAGTCAGAGTTACCATGGTAGAGTCAGTCAGGGTTACAGTCAGAGTTACCATGGTAGAGTCAGTCAGGGTTACAGTCAGAGTTTCCATGGTAGAGGCCGTCAGGGTTACAGTCAGAGTTATCATGGTAGAGTCAGAGTTACCATGGTAGAGTCAGTCAGGGTTACAGTCAGAGTTACCATGGTAGAGGCCGTCAGGGTTACAGTCAGAGTTACCATGGTAGAGTCAGTCAGGGTTACAGTCAGAGTTATCATGGTCGAGTCAGTCAGGGTTACAGTCAGAGTTACCATGGTAGAGGCCGTCAGGGTTACAGTCAGAGTTACCATGGTAGAGTCAGTCAGGGTTACAGTCAGAGTTACCATGGTAGAGTCAGTCAGGGTTACAGTCAGAGTTACAATGGTAGAGGCCGTCAGGGTTACAGTCAGAGTTACCATGGTAGAGTCAGTCAGGGTTACAGTCAGAGTTACAATGGTAGAGGCCGTCAGGGTTACAGTCAGAGTTACCATGGTAGAGGCCGTCAGGGTTACAGTCAGAGTTACCATGGTAGAGGCCGTCAGGGTTACAGTCAGAGTTACCATGGTAGAGGCCGTCAGGGTTACAGTCAGAGTTACCATGGTAGAGTCAGTCAGGGTTACAGTCAGAGTTACCATGGTAGAGTCAGTCAGGGTTACAGTCAGAGTTACCATGGTAGAGGCCGTCAGGGTTACAGTCAGAGTTACCATGGTAGAGGCCGTCAGGGTTACAGTCAGAGTTACCATGGTAGAGTCAGTCAGGGTTACTGTCAGAGTTACCATGGTAGAGGCCGTCAGGGTTACAGTCAGAGTTACCATGGTAGAGTCAGTCAGGGTTACTGTCAGAGTTATCATGGTAGAGTCAGTCAGGGTTACAGTCAGAGTTATCATGGTAGAGTCAGTCAGGGTTACTGTCAGAGTTACCATGGTAGAGTCAGTCAGGGTTACAGTCAGAGTTACCATGGTAGAGTCAGTCAGGGTTACTGTCAGAGTTATCATGGTAGAGTCAGTCAGGGTTACAGTCAGAGTTATCATGGTAGAGTCAGTCAGGGTTACTGTCAGAGTTACCATGGTAGAGTCAGTCAGGGTTACAGTCAGAGTTATCATGGTAGAGGCCGTCAGGGTTACAGTCAGAGTTATCATGGTAGAGGCCGTCAGGGTTACAGTCAGAGTTATCATGGTCGAGTCAGTCAGGGTTACAGTCAGAGTTATCATGGTCGAGTCAGTCAGGGTTACAGTCAGAGTTACCATGGTAGAGTCAGTCAGGGTTACAGTCAGAGTTATCATGGTAGAGGCCGTCAGGGTTACAGTCAGAGTTATCATGGTAGAGGCCGTCAGGGTTACAGTCAGAGTTATCATGGTCGAGGCCGTCAGGGTTACAGTCAGAGTTAGCCTTCAGTGAGATGTTAATGTGTTCAAGTAAATGGACTCTAATTATGAATCCCTCTGCTCTACGTCCCCAGAGCTGTATGACTGACTGACATTACGTGACATTGTCTCTCTGTCTTTGTCGCTCTGTCCTTCTCAGCTATTTTACTTTTTGCCTCTCTCTCTCTCTCTCCATAAATCCCCCCCTCTCTGCTTCTCTGTTATTTACTATTTCTCACATAAACAATTGTTGTATTGTATTCTTCACATTCTGTGTCCATCCTTCCATGAAATGGTTTAGTCATATTCAGGAACCCCCATCTTCTCACCGTGTACGCTGGGTCCTCTCTTTACTGTGTGTCTGGTAGCCTGCTGGGTAAGTCAGGCCCCTGGCCCAGGGCCACACAGTCTGATAGTTGTGAGAGCTAATGGAATATTAGCCTGCTACGCTAGCTCCATCGCCCCATGTTCCATCTCATCTCCATGCTCCCTCTGTCCATCGATCTCTGTGTGGCACTGCCAGGGCCATCTGTCCCCCCAAAACCAGGCACTTTTAGCCAGTCAGATGCCAGTTTGTTTCCCTGGAACACCAGGTAGCCAGGGAGAGGCTTACGGGGAGAGTCTGGACTGGGAGCCTTTAGATAAGAGACTATAGTAGGAAATACATGAACTAGTTACGTTTTCCTGGCATGAAAGGGAAACTTCACTGCTAGACACTATTTGGGATGCTTTTCCATTCTCTCTACACAATTCTGAGTGATGAGGTGTTTCAGACATATTTATGCACCATAGTAGTATTTTTTTAATTATACGCCAGGAGAGTACAACCAATGACGAGCCTGCTGTCTGATCTAAGAATGAATGGAGTCATTTATTGTAGCAATTATTGTGGCCTTTGTGTTTCGCCGATTACACGATCACGCTAGCAGGGAGTAGATATGTTTGTCCTTGTTCAATAAAGCCATTGGACTTGTCTCAATGATGTTCCTACCTGCCACAACATTGCAGGATATCTAGGTTGACTCATGTTCCCAGGAGACCTACTTCCTTTCCCAACTGTGTTCCCACCTTCGAAGGCAGGCTTTTCAAAATGGGGGTATCTACAGTTTTAACGGGAGCTATGTTACCGTGCAATGTCAATCCGAGATGGCTAAATAATTACAATGGCGGCTTCTGATGATTCCTCTTTCCAAGAAGAGCTGGACGACCAAACCATTTTTGATGTTATTTTACATAGGGACATACAGCCCTGTTCATTTGAGCCGGAATACACTGAAGAGGAGTTTAGAGAGCGAGAAAAATAATTGAAAGACAGCAAGCAGCAATGCGGAGCCACGGTCAGTTTCTGAGGGTGCTGTCCAGCCATGCCGACAGAAGAGGAATGTCTGTGCTGCAACCAGTTAGATCGCGGACAGTTCTTACTGTAGGGGGTCACGTCAATGCACCCCCCCAAACACACAATATGCAACTATTGCCTTTGTAGAACTGTAGTATTTATATAGTATTATATTTTTATTATACTGTGTGTATGTCATACATTGCCATAATTGTTCCTGCATACGGCTGTGTAAACTCACCTCAGTCTCCAGAGCAAATTCACTTTTTCTTGAATGCAAGCCATGTCTTATTTGCTACATTGACAGACTAATATATTATATTGAAACATGTTTGAAAGTTGAAATGATACACCAACTCCATGATACACCCATGCATATTTTTTTTTGCAGTAAGATTGTAGCTAGTTATTTCCACATACATTTCAATGTATTGGTTTATTGGTTTTTGATGCAGCTGGAATAATTTAGTCAGTACTAAATACATACAGTATGTATAAGAACTAGCTATATCTATACCACAATGCAGTTGTGAGCATACTAGGCATTCTATATCATACTAAAACATCACTCTAACTGAATATGGATGTTGTATTGGCTGAATATTCCAGGCAGGGCCATGAATGTTCTTCAGCTGGTGAACCTCATCTTGTGTTGTAGCTGGTCTAGCAGGACTTCATGAGCTCCATGACCTTGGACTCATAGACTATACACTTTGTCTCTTGCCAGCCCCATGATGTTGAGCTTATTCCTGGCTGAAAGCTTTCATCCAATGGTCTACGGGATCTGTACTACTGAAGCTGTTGTCAAGGTCATCATTATCAGCAGGATTAGTCTGTAGGATGCAAACTAGTCAATGATTAGCCAACATTTACTACTTTGTCCCCATCAATACACACTCAAACAAGGTACTATATCCAGTGGAGCATTGAGAAGTGGGTATACTCTAATTTTGCACAAACAAATCTAAAATGGCCCACCCAGTGAAGGAAAAGCGCCGTGCGTGAAATATTCTGTGAGAAACAGTGACATGACCTAAAATGATGAATCCCATATTGGTCTTTCACAGTCAGGCCAACCCAAGCTGTACTGTGCAGTAGGCTAATAGTAGGCCTACTATTGAAACAGATCAAATGAGTCAGAAATCCACGTTTCAGATTAACCACAATTTCTTTAGGGGTTTCGTTCTCAAAGTCACACTTTTTCAACAGAAAATCAACAAAATTGTATATTCAAATTCTATAACAATGCTTAAACCACATCAGGAGATCACTTTTGAGCATCGCTATATTTTTCCTGTTCCTTAATTGTTTGAAACCTGTCCACTTTGCTTCATATTATGAGGCATGTCTGACCTTGCTTCAAAGTAGCCTATAAATTCCACCATAGAAACGTGGCGACAATGTCTAGAGGCATTATCCTAATCATATTAGCAACCAATGATAGTTTTTGGATCTTTAAATCCCCCTCTTTCTAACATATATTTCCATATCTGTTCATGAAACCGCTTGTTTTCCAGGAAATTGCATTTTGGAACATTCACGTGTAGGCCTTCTGCCGTGTGTACATTGCTGCAGCTAAAATGTTAAGAAATAATAGTTTATCAACATTTTAAGCTACAAATCTGTTTCCTCAGCCCAAATAATTGATATGGAGTATACCTTCACTACACTACTTTGATACATATCAGTGGGGATTAAGAAGTGATTATATGCAATGACCACTGAAAAATAAGTGGGTATACAGCAGATACCCTCCACTACACCACTGACTATATCCACCCAGCCCCCCCGTATCAATAGCTATGAATTCTGGATATTGTGGTTGGCTACAACCAGGAAATGTAGATGGCCTGTTTCTACCTGTGAGATGCATAAATGCTTGTATTTGCGTGTAGTGACACAAATGATATGTTAAGGACATTAATGGACATATACAGTGAAAGAGCAGCGGTGAAATTACCCTTTAAAGTGTATTTATTTCATGGTATTTCAGCAAGGGGATCTGAAATCCATATGTTTGTGTCTCTCATGTAAGCCTATGATGAGGGGTAGGTATGTGCATGCGAGAATGCCTGTATGTGTATTCTGTCCATTTGCTTTGCTGATTACCTGTTTAACAGTATCACCTTTGTATGGCATCAGATTGGGTGAGATTGATGAGGACAGATCACCATCACTTCTGTAAATAAGAAGTTATTAAAGATAGAGGACAAATCTCTTTTATCCTATATATCAAACACCATCTCCTCCTCCCTCTCCTCATTAGGTATACAGTATCTCAACATTAAGACTGGGAGGCCTGGGCTGAAATGACAGTACAGCTGAAACAAACCCACCCAGGGGAGGGAATGTAGAGCTCACATCTCATTCACATAAACCACATCCATCTTCACTGTGGGCCATGGCCAAGAACTGCTGCAGCTTCTCTCTCTTTCCATTTCTCCCTATCTCTTCATCCATCTGCCTCTGCTTACCAGAGGGAGAAGAGCTGAGTCAGTGTTTGTGTTTTATCATTCTAACTCACCTCTTATAATATGTCAATAGCAACGGCCACTACTGGTAACATACACTACAACCGCATCCATACATTAATGCCTATATTGTATACACATTAACAGATGAACAGGCTTCCTACCCAGAGCTCAGTGATTTCATTCATTCATTCATCCAGACAGACCGACCGACCGACCGACCGACCGACCGACCGACCGACAGACCGACCGACCGACCGACCGACCGACCGACCGACCGACCGACCGACCGACCGACCGACCGACCGACCGACCGACCGACCGACCGACCGACCGACCGACCGACCGACCGACCGACCGACCGACCGACCGACCGACCGACCGACCGACCGACCGACCGACCATTGCTGTTCTGGTCCAGTTTCTCTTCAATAGCTCCTGATATGTACTTCTGTCAAATAGTTTTCCTCTGGCAGAGGTCAAGCTCTCCGGATGGCAATCTCCTCCTGAGCTATAACTGTGTTAAAGTCCTACTGTATCTCTAGACAGAACACAGTATGGTAAAGCATGATCGCCGTGTGTTCATACTGTGCTGCGTTTGGATGGTGCAACTAATTATATGACTCTTTAAGCAATTTATTTTGTGACTTGTTAAGCATATTTTTACTCCTGAAATGATTTAGGCTTGCCATAACAAAGGGATTGAATACTAATTGACTCAAGACATTTCAGCTTTTCATTTGTTTTAAATTGGAAAAATAAAGAAACCTAATTCCACTTTGACATTATGGGATATTGTGTGTAAGCCAGTGACAAAAACATCTCAAATGTAGAAAAAGTCAAGGTGTGTGAATACTTTCTGATGGCACTGTACATATCAAATTCAAACGCCATTATGTATGTTGGGAAATGTCACACTCCCCAAGATGGTCAATGTAAGGTTTCCAGATTGTATCAAACATGTGGTTTTTTTTGCTTAATTTGATCAAACACAGAATTGAATGGAATGTAAGTACGTAGTTCAGCCCTCCAGTTCGCTATTGATGGTGAGTATGATGCTTTCCAATTGACAGCTATACTTTAAAAAAAGACATAATCGTGGAGATGGATGGATATAAACTCCTAGACACAATGATATAATAGCACAGACATTATCCCAAAAATGTGTCAGTTTGTCACAGGACCACAGCATACAGTGCATTCGGAAAATATTCAAACCCCTTGACTTTTTCCTCATTTTGTTACGCTACAGCCTTATTCTAAAATTGATTCAATTGTTTTTTCCCCCTCATCAATCTACACACATTTTTAGAAATGTATAAAATAAAATAAAAACTGAAATATCACATTTACATAAGTTTTCAGACCCTTTAATCAGTACTTTGTTGAAGCACCTTTTGCAGCGATTACAGCCTGGAGTCTTCTTGGGTAAGACGCTACAAGTTTGGCACACCTGTATTTGGGGAGTTTCTCCCATTCTTCTCTGCAGATCCTCTCAAGCCCTGTCAGGTTGAATGGGGAGCATCGCTGCACAGCTATCTTCAAGTCTCTCCAGAGATGTTCGATCGGGTTTAAGTCCGGGCTCTGCTTGGGCCAATCAAGGACATTCAGAGACTTGTTCCAAAACCACACCTGCATTGTCTTGGCTGTGTGCTTAGTGTCGTTGTCCTGTTGGAAGGTGAACCTTCGCCCCCAGTCTGTGGTCCTGAGCACTCTAGAGCAGGATTTCATCAAGGAGCTCTCTGTACTTTGCTTCGTTCATCTTTCCCTCGATCCTGACTAGTCTCCCAGTCCCTGCCGCTGAAAAACATCCCCACAGCATGATGCTGCCACCACCATGCTTCACCGTAGGGATGGTGCCAGGTTTCCTCCAGACGTGAAGCTTAGCATTCTTGTTTCTCATGGTCTGAGAGTCTTTAGGTACCTTTTGGCAACTCCAAGCGTGCTGTCATGTGCCTTTTACTGAGGAGTAGCTTCCGTCTGGCCACTCCACCATAAAGGCCTGATTGGTGGAGTGCTGCAGAGATGGTTGTCCTTCTGGAAGGTTCTCTCATCTCCTCAGAGGAACTCTGGAGCTCTGTCAAAGTGACCATCAGGTTCTTGGTCACCTCGCTGACCAAGGCCCTTCTCCCACGATTGCTCAGTGTGACCGGGCGAGCCAGCTCTAGGAAGAGCCCTGGTGCTAACAAACTTGTTCCATTTAAGAATGATGGTTCTTGCGGACCTTCAACGCTGCAGAAATGTTTTGGTACCCTTCCCCAGATCTGTGCCTCGACACAATCCTGTCTCAGAGCTCTATGGACAATTCCTTCAACCTCATGGCTTGGTTTTTGCTCTGGCATGCACTGTCAACTGTTGGACCTTATATAGACAGGTGTGTGACTTTCCAAATTATGTCCAATCAATTGAATTTACCACAGGTGGACTCCCATCAAGTTGAAGAAACATTTCAAGGATGATCAATGGAAACAGGATGCACCTGAGCTCAATTTTGAGTCTCATAGCAAAGGGTCTGAATACTTGTTTAAATAAGGTACTTCTGTTTTTTTATTCGTAATAAATTTGCAAACATTTCTAAAAACCTGTTTTCGCTTTGTCATTAGGGGGTATAGTGTGTATATTGATGGGGGTAAAAAACTATTTAATCAATTTCAGAATAACGTAGTATCGTAACAAAAATGTGGAAAATATCAAGGGAATACTTTCCGAATGCACTGTATGTAATAGTGTTTATTTTAGTATTTTGTATCTCCAACAGAGATATGACATTTCTGGGTCCATTACATGCGTTATGGCAGGAGGGTAGTAAATCATATGGATTATCTTGAATTGCAATAATTTATGACTAAGGAGCAAATATGAACATTTTCACATACAGTATCTGTGACCAATAGTTCTCATCAATTTCTTCTTTGAGATCTGTTTCCCGTTCTTTCCTTAGGTTCTGAGTTATCAGGTAGAAATTAAATCAACCCTTGATATAACTTGACAAACAACTTCTTTGTCCTTAGAGCTTCTTTCAGTATTTTTTAGATGCTAGGTTTATCCGGATTCTGTTGAAGCGATTTAATAAGATTTCTTAAATTTAAAGACATTTGTCTTGGATATCCCACATCTTAATTGATTGAATGACAGTAGAGAGCCATGATAATACATATGCTCAAAAATCCTGATGCCACTTTGGAACCAGGTCTTAAAGGTATTGTCATTAAATGCTGGAGGTAATGTGGGGTTGTTCCAAATAGGGGTGCCTGGCAATCTGCGTTTCTTCCATTTCATGAATTTATGTACATTTTCCCAAATCCAAATTGAAAATCATTGGATTTTTATTTGTTTTTAGCCTTGGACCCAAAGTAGTGAATACATTTTAAATCATAGGGTATTACATTTATGGCTTCAATACTCCAAGCACAAGGATATTCTGCTGCAACGTTCCCTCTAAACTGCCCCGCAGAAGAAATATCAGCCCGTGCAGAGAAGCAACTTTCTCGAGTTTTTCCCCTTCAGTTAACACAATCAACGTTTCGGTCTACTGTGGGAATTGTGATTGAATCAACGCGATATTAGCCACTGTCAATGTAACATAACAAAACAAACTATGCAAGACTTAGCATGCAAAACTAACTGTGCATGCGATTTTGTTGTAGGCAGAGCACATTGAAGTAGGATTCTATTGCATTAACAGGCACGACTCAGGCCCATACTCAACACAGACCGGTGTGCCATAACCAATCAGAGCTTCAGTACGCCTATATGCAAATAGCCATTGCCATATATGGATCTGTGACATTCACTTTCAACTGAACTGTGTTTACAGCATGAGCGGTCGCGAATAGATGCGCTTGTTTTGAGATCAAAGCAAGAGCGGCATGTAGCCACCTGTGCACATTTGTTCATATTCTTTGCTAGTTAGTGAGTTGTTTTCCCAGGTATAGCAAATTTCTAGTCAACAGTTGGGGAGCGGTTGCTTCCTACAAGAGCACATAATGTGTGCACAAAATGTGTGCATTTATCTTAAAGGTGCAGGGTTGTATTTTGAGACGGTCTTGAATAAGCTTTCATAGCCAATAGGGAGAGAGGGTAGCATAATTTGTCTGATTCTCTGTGATAACGGTATGGGAATAAAAATGCATTTTATTTTCTAAACAGTTTTCTTTTGCATCAAACAACACAACATTTTCAGCCACCTCCTTGTCTGAAGGACAAGTGGATAAACAGGTTAATGTCAAGCCCTGCATGTTTTTTTTTCAAAGGTCTCATGGAATGTAGGACTACATTGAACACCACACATTGGCTGCTACAGCAGGCTGAATGATAAACATTTTATGTGAGACATTTTTCTCCATTATTTTTGATGATAGGCCACTGATAGGCCTACATTATGATCAAATATCCACAGTAGGCTTCTATCTGTAATGTAACTGTAACGTAAAGTGGATACAGCCTCAGTGTTCGTAGTAAACGCTCGCCGGAAGTTGCACAGATTTTTCACAACATTCAAGTTTGCGAACAGCAGACCTGAAATTTGCTCAGTGCCAAAAACCTTTTGAGGGAACATCGGTCTGTTGTCGATTGTTTAAGTGAACGCAGTTGTGCGGCCCTGTAATACAGTTTATAAGGTAAGTGTGAAAACATTCAATTTGACTCTTGAGAGCTTTCCATTCCAAACAAAGTTGGAAAGTATGCCATTTTCTTAAAGAAGTTGGATGGAATTGAAACTGGTAAGGCTTGGAATAAATACATCAACCTTGGTGATATATTTATTTTAATTATGTTGACCCTACCTAACATAGATACAGGGAGAGTTCTCTATCTCTGAACATCGTATTCAGTCTAGTAAAGGAGTAGTTGATTTGTGCATGGTATCAACACACTCAGGTACTGCATTTCTTATGGGCCATTGTCCATTTCCACTGAAATCTACTTTCCAAGCTTGAAATTAGAAATTCACTATGAATCCTGATACAGCACCATATGTGTCCAACAGTTAAATGTTCTGGTTCAGATAAATACAGTGAAATGTAATCTGCACACAATGATATCACGTTGTTCTCCACCAATCTCTATTCCACGGATTGAGCCATGGGTTCTGATTATTGATGCGAGGAGTTCACAAAGATACGCGGTTAGACCAAAAATCTCACATTTGGACTCATCAGACCAAAGGACAGATTTCCACCGGTCTAATGTCCATTGCTCATGTTTCTTGGCCCAAGCAAGTCTCTTCTTCTTATTGGTGTCCTTTAGTAGTGGTTTCTTTGCAATTCGACCATGAAGGCCTGATTCACGCAGTCTCCTCTGAACAGTTGATGTTGAGATGTCTGTTACTCTGTGAAGCATTTATTTGGGCTGCAATCTGAGACTGGTAACTCTAATGAAGTTATCCTCTGCAGCAGAGGTAACTCTGGGTCTTCCTTTCCTGTGGCGGTCCTCATGAGAGCCAGTTTCATCATAGCGCATTGTTTTTCCACTCCTCAATTGTCCAGTGTTGGTGATCTTGTGCCCACTGGAGCCGCTTCTTCTTGTTTTTAGCTGATAGGAGTGGAACCCGGTGTGGTCTTCTGTGGCAGTAGCCCATCTGTGACAAGGGCCGATGAGTTGTGCGTTCCGTGATGCCGTTCTGCACACCACTGTTGTACTGCGCCGTTATTTGCCTGTTAGTGGCCCGCCTGTTAACTTGCACCATTCTTGCCATTCTCATTACACCTCTCATCAACGGGCTGTTTTCGCCCACAGGACTGCCGCTGACTGGATGTTTGTCACAACATTCTCGGTAAACGATAGACACTGTCGTGCGTGAAAAGCCCAGGAGGCCGGCCGTTTCTGAGATACTGGGTCCGGCGGACCTGGCACTGACGATCATACCACGCTCAGTCTCATAGTTCACTCGCTTTGCCCATTCTAACGTTCAATCAAACAGTAACTGAATGCCTCGATGCCTGTCTGCCTGCTTTATGTAGCAAGCCAAGGCCACATGACTCATTGTCTGTAGGAGCGAACCATTTTCATGAACGGAGTGGTGTACTTAAATCCTGGCCACTGAGTGTGTATATATGTGTATGTATGTGTATATATGTGTATATATGCATTCGGTGCATTCGGAAAGTATTCAAACCCATTGACTTTTTCCACATTTTGTTACTTTACTGCCTTATTCTAAAATTGATCAAATATGTTTTTTCCTCATCAATAATACATTTGATTATTTTTTTTTATTTCACCTTTATTTAACCAGGTAGGCTAGTTGAGAACAAGTTCTCATTTGCAACTGCGACCTGGCCAAGATAAAGCAAAGCAGTGTGACACAGACAACAACACAGAGTTACACATGGAATAAACAATAAACAAGCCAATAACACAATAAACAAGTCAATGACACAGTAGAAAAAAGAAAGACTATATACAGTGTGTGCAAAAGGCATGAGGAGGTAGGCAATAAATAGGCCATAGGAGCGAATAATTATAATTTAGCAGATTAACACTGGAGTGATTAATGAGCAGATGATGATGTGCAAGTAGAGATACTGGTGTGCAAAAGAGCAGAAAAGTAAATAAAATAAAAACAGTATGGGGATGAGGTAGGTAGATTGGGTGGGCTATTTACAGATGGACTATGTACAGCTGCAGCGATCGGTTAGCTGCTCAGATAGTTGATGTTTAAAGTTGGTGAGGGAAATAAAAGTCTCCAACTTCAGCGATTTTTGCAATTCGTTCTAGTCACTGGCAGCAGAGAACTGGAAGGAAAGGAGGCCAAATGAGGTGTTGGCTTTGGGGATGATCAGTGAGATATACCTGCTGGAACGTGTGCTATGGGTGGGTGTTGTTATCGTGACCAGTGAACTGAGATAAGGCGGAGCTTTACCTAGCATAGACTTATAGATGACCTGGAGCCAGTGGGTCTGGCGACGAATATGTAGTGAGGGCCAGCCGACTAGAGCATACAGGTCGCAGTGGTGGGTGGTATAAGGTGATTTGGTAACAAAACGGATGGCACTGTGATAGACTGCATCCAGTTTTCTGAGTAGAGTGTTGGAAGCTATTTTGTAGATGACATCGCCGAAGTCGAGGATCGGTCGGATAGTCAGTTTTACTTAGGGTAAGTTTGGCGGCGTGAGTGAAGGAGGCTTTGTTGCAAAATAGAAAGCCAATTCTAGATTTGATTTTGCATTGGAGATGTTTAATATGAGTCTGGAAGGAGAGTTTACAGTCTAGCCAGACACCTAGGTATTTATAGTTGTCCACATATTCTAGGTCGGAACCGTCTAGGGTGGTGATGCTAGTCGGGCAGGCGGGTGCGAGCAGCGAACGGTTGAAAAGCATGCATTTGGTTTTACTAGCGTTTAAGAGCAGTTGGAGGCCACGGAAGGAGTGTTGTATGGCATTGAAGCTCATTTGGAGGTTAGTTAGCGCAGTGTCCAAGGAAGGGCCAGAAGTATACAGAACGGTGTCGTCTGCGTAGAGGTGGATCAGGGAATCGCCCGCAGCAAGAGCGACATCATTGATATATACAGAGAAAAGAGTCTGCCCGAGAATTGAACCCTGTGGTACCCCCATAGAGACTACATATACCCCATAATACCCCATAATGACAAAGCAAAAACAGGTTTTTAGAAATGTTTGCAAATGTATTTAAAATTTCAAAAACATAAATACCTTTTTAAATAAGTATTCAGATCCTTTGCTATGACACTTGAAATTGAGCTCAGGTGCATCCTGTTTCTATTGCTCATCCTTGATGTTTCTACAACTTGATTGGAGTCCACGTGTGGTAAATTCAATTGATTGGACATGATTTGGAAAGGCACACACCTGTCTATATAAGGTCCCACAGTTGACAGTGCATGTCAGAGCAAAAACCAAGCCATGAGGTTGAAGGAATTGTCCGTGGAGTTCTCCAGTAGGAGATGCTGCCTAGCCTATTGTTATTTTTCTGATAGTGGAAGATCTGATGTTGTTAAAGGTACAAATTCAACATATTTTGCAAGGTTTGTCTATGTTGAAATTTGGTTACCATGATGACAGTCCTGTGGTTGAAATTTCACCCTCAAAACAACAGTTTATGTTAATGACTTTTCCACGTCACAATATGTTGACAAATTACATTGAAACAATGTTGATTCAACCAGTTTGTGCCCAGTGGGACCCTGCTGAAGCAGGAGATAATGTCTCCTTCTGTCAACACCTCCAGTAACACACCTGTAATGCTACTGTACTTTTAATCGCTCGTGGACAGATTTTCGTGGACATTAAATGACGAGAATCTGTCAAGGCTCATGTAGAAATGTGATTGTGATTATGATCAACAGTAGTTCCTGGTTTTGGGTTTTTGTCATTGATTATTTAGACAAATCAGGATTGTGCGAAGGCGGTGCTTAAACTGATGCAGTGATTTTTCAAGCCCGTGTGCGGATTACAAACAGTTTCCACTAGGTTCCACAGCCACAAAGTAAAAATTGCTTAGATTCTTCAGCTCTTAGCATTTTTCTGCCAATCTCCAACCTTCCATTTTTAAGCACAATTCTGGAGAAATTGGTTTTCAAACAGCTAAATTATTTTTTAATGTGCTAACTGTATTTTTGAATAATTCCAATCTGGTTTTCGGGCCCACCACAGCACAGAGACAGCCTTAGATACAGTGATAAATGATCTTAGAGCTAACACAGATGCTAAACAGCTCTATGTCATTGTACTCTTAGTTTTAAGTGCTGCATTCAACACTGTTGACCATGATGTCCTTCTGGACAGACTGGAGAGGTGGGTTGGCCTCTCCAGTCCAGTTTTGAATTGGTTTAGGACCTATTTAACCGGTTGAGAGTTTGTCACCCGTGGTGATCATTACTCAGAGAAAATACATATCACATGTGGCGTTTGACAAGGTTTGAATTTGGGTCCGGTACTGTTCAGTTTATATATGTTACCCCTTGGCAGCGTTATCAGAAAACACAACATTGATACTCAACTTTACATTTCTGTGTCACCAGAGGATTTTAGCTCTACGGATAAACTGCTAGACTGTATTAGTGATTTAAATACTAGGATGGCTCACAAATTGGATGGCTCACAACTTCCTTCAGCTTTTTACCACTTGACGAACATTGCCAAAGTGCGGCCATTTTTCTCTCAGGCTGATACAGAGAGACTCATCCATGCTTTTATTACAAGCAGGCTTGACTACTGTAATGTCTGGTCTACCCAAGAAAGCCATTGGTCAACTGCAAAACATGCAGAATGCTGCAGCACGGATACTGACCAAATCCGACTAAGAGCACACATTACACCGGTTTAAAGGTCTCTGCACCCAGTAGGTCACTCAGGTCTTCTGGCCTTTTAACTATCCCAAAGCCTAGAACCAAGAGGCATGGAGAGGCAGCCTTTATTTACTATGCCCCCAGCCTCTGGAACAGCCTGCCAGAGAACCTGAGGGGGGCTGAAACTGTTGACATTTTTGAAGGAGATGTTAAAACACACCTTTTTAGCTTTGCGTTTCCTTAGGGTGCTTTTAAGTCATTCAGTTTTATTGTTATTATTATAATTTTTTTATCCTCTTATGTTTGTTGTGTAGTGAATATTTATGTTTTGTTTTTATTCGTTTTTTCCTGTGAAGCACATTGTGTTCAATTACATGTCTGAAGTGTGCTGTATGAATAAAGCTTGATTTGATTTGATATATTGGAAAAATTCATGAAAACAAAACTTTGCTTTTTGGCCATGATTAACACGGGTGAAATTAGCTGAAGGGACTGTTTTGCCGAGAGTTTCCATTTGCAAGGGTAATCTTCATTTGCAAAGGTAATCACAATTGTTAACAGCATCCTCCCCAGAAGTAAAGTAGGAAATTACAAACTTTTGCTAAATAATTGTATTTCTGGGTAACGGAGATGATGCTAATGTAGAAAGATGTACAGATCCCAGATAGGCTGCTGTAGGATCAGCTGATCAACATCAATTCTTGCTGTTTGATATAGTGAGTACTAGCTATAAATGGAGAATCCTCCATCTGTCCTTTCTATCTTTGAAAATGAACAATCCACAGCTAAAGAATGAGGATGTGAGAATGGTTTTTGAGTTAGATTAGACTAGACCTCTCATAGGTTTTCTTTATCTGTGTGATAATGGTCAGTCAGAGAGATTTGACTCATGAACATGTTAAATGTAGGACTAGTTGGAGCACCTGTTTGGACTTGCAGTCTGGTTGTGTGAGACCACTGATGGCTTTACGGCCCCTTGGTTCGCCTTTTATTCTCTCACTCACTTTCTGTCTGTCCCTCCATCCATCCGTCCCTCGAAGGCAAATGAACATGTAATAACCTGTTGAAGTTTGAGTGACAGAGGTGTCACTGTGGTGGCAAGGCAACAAACCACATTTCCCTTTATGGGTCTCACCCAGGGCTCAGTGGCTGCTCTCTCTCGCTCTCTCGCTCTCTCGCTCTGTCTCTCTATCTGTCTCTCTCTCTCTCTCTCTCTCTGTGTCTCTCTCTGTCTCTCTCTCTATCTATCTATCTCTCTCTCTCTCTCTCTCTCTCTCTCTCTCTCTCTCTCTCTCTCTCTCTCTCTCTCTCTCTGAGTGCATGGATGCGTGTATGGCAGCTTTAGAAGAAAACAGCAGACCCTTGTGATGACGTCTTATGATCTCTGTCACAATCTAAAGACATGCCTTATATCAATAATCAGACTTGGCAAACAGTAAATGGGTTATTATAAGCATATGTATTTATTCATTGCATAATGTGGGGTTAGCAATGTCCTTTTGGTAAATTATAACCTTTTATTTCCTCGTTGATTGCAGTACGGGTAATGCGGTAGTAGCTTATCCAGGGGAACGTATATGATAATATCTCAATGTACTATTTACAGTAAGCATGGCAAGCACCTTTTAAGAAATGTGTGTTAATGTATTTCATGTGTGTTTATACTCTGAGGATGTTTTGATTATAAATCAAGGCTGTGAAATGTTAACTGATCATTGTATCGTGTCTTCTTCCAATTGGCTGATGCATGGGTAATGCTATAAGAAGCCTGTCCTTTCATTTGGGGCGGCAGGTAGCCTAGTGGTTAGAGTGTTGGGCCAGTAACCAAAAGGTTGCTAGATCGAATCCCTGAGCTGACAAGGTAAAAAGCTGTCATTCTGCCCCTGAACAAGGCAGATAACCCACTGTTCCTGGGCCGTCATTGTAAATAAGAATTTGTTCTTAACTGACTTGCCTAGTTAATTAAATAAAGGTTAAATAAAAATATATATTACAGTAACAGGTCGGCATACTGCCAAGTTTTCAGGCATGATTGAAGCAAGTTCGTATTTGATCAAGTGTCTGTTGCTCTTTGACCGCTTTGTTATTTTGGTAAATATTGTACGTATTGTAGGACTGTTATTCCTCACTGCTAATAAAAAGCCAACCTTTGGCAACAAAAATGCATTTACTTCATCAGCCTCACTGTTACAATCAACCTCACACCCCTCTGGAATTAAACCATGGAGATTCCCTTCATCGCCATTTTGCGCTCCATTCTCTGGCTTGTTCTCTTGTCTGTGTTTATTCTGACCTCTCCACCAGGCAGGAGTAGCCCATAGCAAATATCCACTGAGTTATTGTTGAATGCCGAACCAGGGACAAGGCTGATCTGAATAAGAGGAACCATATAATAGCTGGGAACTGTCTTGAAGTCATGCTGAAGGGACTTCCATCATGCATCATCAGACCAGCTACAGTCAGAGTCATATGCAGTCAGAAACACACACACACACACACCAGATCTACAGACTATACACAGTAGCACAGACAGACACTCCCCCACAGTGTCATAAATAAATCCTGGACTGTACCAGTCTCCCTGGGCAAGTTCATGTCTGGCTTGACAGACATTGGGGGAAGGCCTGTGTGTGTGTGTACCAATGTGTGCATGCGTGTGTGTGTGTGTGTGGTCTAATATGAAAGAGCAGTGAGGTAGAAGGTCATGGGTTGCAGAGAGACTGCGAGGGCGTCTTACTGTACGTCTGTGGCCTGGTAGACATGCACAGAGACTGGGTGAGCTTGTGTTCATGCTTCCATGGAGAGAGCAGGGATCATGCAACTCCATTAAGTCTTTAACCGGGCTAATGTCATCACTCACAGACAACTGACGTCCAACCAATCTGGGTTCATCCATCCCTAGCAATGGAACTACTCCCCTTCTCTCCCTCCTCTCCCTTCTCCTCTCTCTTGCCACCTCCTCTCTCTCTGTCTTATCAGTAGTACAGGGTTGAAGAGTGCTGTGTTGAGAGGTCTATTAGTCAGCTCTGTGTCAGATAGTACTTTGTCTTCCTCTACTTGCCGTACTCCATACCTAACTGGAGTTCTGTGTCTTAGTGGGCGGGGGCAGCTGTGATACAGTATGGGGGAGGGGCTGGGTCGTACACATTGTCAGTGCTGAAACCTGACAGTAAGTATATTAGGCATATTCACACAACCATGATGATCTAAGCCTGCTCATTAAATGAGAGGAGGTCCGGTGAGCCTGTGACGTCAGAGTTCTATGCTTGAACACATCTGATTGTTTGCGTGTGTGAGTGCACATATATTTGATTGGAGTATGTGGAGATGATGATGAACAACTGTTAAGAGGATGTCCTGAGTGGACAGGGGGTGTTTGCCCATAGAGCACTGTAAAGACCACATGTATTTCATTTAATTACACTACTAATAGGCACAACTGCTACCCTCCCCCATACCCCTCTGATTACAGACACACTCCATTTCCATACAGACATGCTAGGCCCATCTCTCTCTGTCTGATGAAGGTCAATAAGCATTGGAAGCAACATTAGAATAATGGGTCAGTGACATGGCCTGCCTTAGTGCAAGAATAAATAATTTACAGTATGCTGCCTTCCCCTTTCTCTCTCTCCCTCTGTCTCCCTCCCCTGTCACCCCTTGCTCCTTTTAACACTCACACAGACACATGGCCTGGTTTAGATCAGGGGAGATGGTCCAAAGCAATCATGCAGGGTTGCTGTCTAAGGAGACAACAGCGAATGTTTCCCCTAGCACTGTGACTGTGACTGTGACTGTGTGTGTGTGTGTGTGTGTGTGTGTGTGTGTGTGTGTGTGTGTGTGTGTGTGTGTGTGTGTGTGTGTGTGTGTGTGTGTGTGTGTGTGTGTGTGTGTGTGTGTGTGTGTGTATCTATGAGTGTGTGTGTGTGTATCTATGAGTGTGTGAGTCCACACTACACTGCTCAACTGGTGAGCCGGAGACATGACTAACACAAGGTTAAGATATGTGTATGTGCCTGAGTGTGCACATGTACAGTATTGTGCTCTATATTTGAGTGTGTGTATGTGTGTGTGTGTGCGGATGCTGTGTGTGTGTTTATGTGAACACGTCAGCACGCTCTGTGTGTGTGAGGAGCAGTGCCTCGGGTTGTTAGGCTTGGGCAATGTTTTTGTCACGGGGGTGTGTGCTACACCACTGCTTATAAACTATAAATTAAGTATAACTATATGAAATCTAAGATGTGTCAAATAAATGATATCCAGCTCAGGGCTCCAGCTATGTATATTTTTTTGGTGGCTGGATGTCCAGATCAAGCTTCTTGGTTACAGCAGAGACATTCATCCCACTCCTGGATCAAGATCCCTGTTGCCTAAATTGTTATTTGAAACCATTGTGTGCACCCCAGTATGGTACAGACACGTTATGATGGTATGAAAATCTGGATATCTCCCAACCCTACTGGTCATGTTATGTAAAGGTCATGTTGAGCTCGGTCCATATCCTGAGTCAGACAGAACCATCTCTCCTCTCACTCTCTCTACTTCTGTCCCACCCTCACTTTTCCTTCCCCAGCCTCTTCAATTTCATCCCATCTTTCCATTTGCCTTTTCTACCTCTCTTCTCCTGAGCCTAATCTCTCTCTCTCTCTCGTGTAGTATGGTGTGACGTTCAGGCGGGGTGGATAGAGAAGCCATTTTCTCTGCTCCTCTTCTAGCTGACTTAACTCAGTCGAGCAGTTAATTTCAAACAGATTTAACCACAAAGACCAGGGAGGTTTTTCAATGCCTCGAAGGGCACCTATTGGTAGGTGTACATAAAAAATAACCAACAATAGACATTGAATTTCCCTTTGAGCATGGTGAAGTAATAAATTACACTTTGGATGGCGCCGACAGAGAGGGTCGCCTCGCTTCTAGTCCTTAGGAAACTATGCAGTATTTGTTATGTATTATTTCTTACATTGTTAGCCCAGAAAATATTTTTTTAATTGTTAGATATTACTGCACTGTCGGAACTAGAAGCACAATCATTTCGCTACACTCGCAATAACATCTGCTAACCCTGTATATGTGACCACATTTTTGGGGGTTTGATCAATACACCCAGTCACTACAAAGATACAGGCGTCCTTACTAACTCAGTTACCGGAGAGGAAGGAAACCACCAGAGGAAGGATTTCACCATGAGTATCAGGTACCAAGGTAAGACCCAAGTGCAGACTGTGTGAAGTAACAATGTTTATTGTAACAGGGGCAGGCAAACGACAGGTCAAGTCAGGCAGGGGGTCGATAATCCAGAGTAGAGGCCAAGTTACAGGACGGCAGGCAGGCTCAGTGTCAGGTCAGGCAGAGGTCGGTAATCCAGAGGTGGAGCAAAGGTACAGGACGTCAGGCAGGCTCAGGGACATCGATGACATGGGGGGGATGGGCCTAGAAACAGAAGACAAGGGGCAGTCAGACATGGTTTTGACTCTAGACACAGAAAATGTAGGAAAAATACGGAGGGTACGGGGCAACAGAGGGGCTAATGATCTTGGAGCTGGGGGAGAAAGGTCTCGGCTTCCGGGGGTGTAGCCACAGCACTAGAGCAGCGTGCCAGCACCTCAGGCTTGACCTTTCGTAGGTACTGCATGCTGCGGAAGCTAAGTGGCCCGAGCCTTACTGAACCCCTCCCGAAGGTCCTGGTACTCTGCGGCGCTGGCGGAGAGGTCCGGGGCAATTTCCAAGCCCCCAGGAAGACGTCCCGGGGCAGGCAGAGCTGACTTCAGGCAATGAGTGTGGCAGGATGGGCTCCAGCCCACGATGGCACCAGTAGCAAAGTCAGTGTAGGGATTGTGTCGCTGGAGCCAAGAGAATCCCAATACCACGGGAACCTGCGACAACTCAACCAGCAGGAATTGGATCGTCTCGTTGTGGTTCCCCAACAATTGTAGGTTGACGGGGTGGTCTGGTGGGTGACCCGGCCTATAGAGCGCCCGTTCAGCGCTCTAGCACCCATGGGAATGGAGAGGGGTTGAGTGGGGATGCCCAGCTCGGACGCCAGAGTAACGTCCATGAGACTCACGTCAGCCACCGAGTCAATGAGTACCTGGAGAGACTTGGCCTGGACGCTCCAGAGCAGGGTGGCATGGAGAGGGGGGCGAGAAGAACAATTATCTTTAAGACCCGCCAGTGTACTCACTCCAACAAATGAGCTAGGTCTCTTGAAGGGACAGGTAGACACAAAATGACCAGCAGTACCACAATACAGACAACTCTGGGTCTCAAGTCTGCGTACTCGTTTGATTGGAGACAGCTTAGCCCTGCCGAGCTGCATCGGCTTGGGAAGAGGTGAATCGGCAGTCTCCGGAGGCACTCGGGTAAGCTCGGATCCTCTCGGGGACGTAGACGCCGGATGGTTAAAGTGATGAGTGAGTCGAGATCCGTCTGTAGTTCTCTGGCTGCCAGCTCATCCTTTACCTCCTCCGATAATCTGTGCAGGAACGTGACGAGCAGCGCATCCGGGTTCCAGGTACCCTCCGCTGCTAGCGTGCGGAACTCCATCGCATAGTCTGCCACACTGGGGGTGTCCTGCCGAAGCTGGAGTAACTTCCAGGCAGCCTCTCTCCCAGACACCGGAGCCTCAAACTTCACACCTCTGCCACAAATACCTCCAGACTGAAGCAGACAGCGGATTGTTGCTCCCACACCGCCGTGGCCCAGGTGAGTGCCCTCCCGGACATCAGAGTAATAATGTACTCCATCTTTGAGCGGTCCGAGGGGAACGAAGAAGGCTGCAGCGAGAACACGAGGGAGCACTGGGAGAGAAAAGCCCGGCAGGTTCTGGAAACTCCATCGTACTGCTCCGGGGGAGGTAAGTGGAGTTCCCGCAAAACTGGGGTGACGGCACTACTACCAGCCGGGTTACAGAGGGGCTGGGAGAATACCGTCGTGGTAGGTTGTCTAGTAGGCAACCCACGGAATTGCTCCCGCAATGCGTCCAAGGCTAGGTCGTGATGTTCGGCCACGTCCTGGAACCCTTCCATCAGACCACGAAGCATCTCCTCATGTCTACCAATGAGGGCTCCTTGGGAGGAGATGGCATTGCAGAGCTGGTCCAAGTCTACTGGGTCAGTCATGGCCAGTTCATACTATCAGGTACCAAGGTAAGACCCAAGTGCAGACTATGTGAAGTAACAATGTTTATTGTAACAACAGGGGTAGGCAAACGACAGTTCAAGGCAGGCAGGGGTCGATAATCCAGAGTAGAGGCCAAGGAACAGGACGGCAGGCAGGCTCAGTGTCAGGCAGAGGTTGGTAATTCAGAGGTGGAGCAAAGGTTCAGGACAGCAGGCAGGCTCAGGGACAGGCAGAGTGGTCAGGCGGGCGGGTACAGGGTCAGGACAGGCAAGGGTCAAAAAACAGAAGGACGAGAAAAGAGAATGTGGAACAAGCAGGAGCTGAGACACAAAACACTGGTAGGTTTGAACAAACAAGACGAACTGGCAACAGACAGGAAACACAAGTATAAATACACAGGGGGGTAATGGGGAAGATGGGTGACACCTGGAGGGGGGTGGAAACAATCACAAAGACAGGTGAAACAGATCAGGGCGTGACAATGAGGTTACATCACAATAATAACCTAAATGACAAGGGGAAAAGAAGATAGCATGCATCCTGTTTGTAATAAGGCACTAAAGTAAAACTGCAAAAAAATGTGGCAAAGAAATGTACTTAATGTCCTAAATACAAAGCGTTATGTTTGGGGCAAACACAACACATCACTGAATACCACTATTCATATTCCTATTTTCAAGCATGGTGGTGGCTGCATCATGTAATGGGTATTGTGTCATTGACAAGGACTATGGAGTTTTTTATAATAAAAATAAATGGAATAGAGCTAAGCACAGGCACAATCCTAGAGGAAAACCTGGTTGTCTGCATTCCAACAGATACTAGGAGACAAATTCACCTTTCAGCAGGACAATAACCTAAAACACAAGGCCAAATATACACTGGAGTTGCTTACCAAGACAACATTGAATGTTCCTGAGTGGCCTAGTTACAGTTTTGACTTAAATCAGCTTGAAAATCTATGGCAAGGCTTGAAAATGGCTGTCTCGCAAGGATCAACAACCAACTTGACAGAGCTTAAAGAATTTAAAAAAGGATCATGTGCAAATATTGTACATTCCAGGTCTAATCTCTTATAGTCTTACCCAGAAAGACACACAGCTGTAATCGCTGCCAAAGGTGATTCTAACATGTAGTGACTCAGGAGGTTGAATACTTACCTGATCAAGATATACAGCATGTATTTATATCTTTTTTAAACGTTAGAATTTATCTTCCGCTTTGACATTACAGAGCAGTTTGTGTAGATTGTAGGAAAATAATTACAACTGATGGGTTATGACTTCTAAACTTGAAATATGAAATGTCCTTATTCATGATACTGAGAGATAGCTGGGAATGCATAACGTTTCCATTCTGTCAGAACATGTTATTGTTATACGTCAGGTATCCTATGGAGAGGAGATGGGCCACAGTCTGGTTTCAGTCAAAAGATTTGGAACTGTAGGACAGCCATGAGTTGGGGAGGAGTGAGGAATTTGGTCCGAGCTTAGGTCAGAGGAAGTGAGAAAGAACAGGCATCACTGAAGTCCTGGCTAGTAACAGATATGTATTGGCTGTCCAGGTGTGTAAGGAGGATACTCAGCATAGAAGGTTTAAATAACAGTGCTTCTGTAAGTATGTCTTTGTCTTCTGCAGCTGTGTGACCCAGTGGGTGAATAAACTTGGTTTGAGATTTACTAGTCGTCCGTGAGTTTTACTCTGTTTATTTAGAATTCAATACCTTCTGAAGGCACTGTATACACTCAATGCTGTGACATCTCTTCCTCCTATCCTATTCTTCATGTCCTCCCATCCACTCCTCCTATCCTCTCCTCCCTGTCATCCCATCCACTCCTCCTATCCTCTCCTCCCTGTCATCCCATCCACTCCTCCTATCCTCTACTCCCTGTCATCCCATCCACTCCTCCTATCCTCTCCTCCCTGTCATCCCATCCACTCCTCCTATCCTCTACTCCCTGTCCACCCATCCACTCCTCCTATCCTCTACTCCCTGTCATCCCATCCACTCCTCCTATCCTCTCCTCCCTGTCCACCCATCCACTCCTCCTATCCTCTACTCCCTGTCATCCCATCCACTCCTCCTATCCTCTCCTCCCTGTCATCCCATCCACTCCTCCTATCCTCTCCTCCCTGTCCACCCATCCACTCCTCCTATCCTCTACTCCCTGTCATCCCATCCACTCCTCCTATCCTCTCCTCCCTGTCATCCCATCCACTCCTCCTATCCTCTCCTCCCTGTCCACCCATCCACTCCTCCTATCCTCTACTCCCTGTCATCCCATCCACTCCTCCTATCCTCGCCTCCCTGTCATCCCATCCACTCCTCCTATGCTCCCCTCCCTGTCCACCCATCCACTCCTCCTATCCTCGCCTCCCTGTCATCCCATCCACTCCTCCTATCCTCTCCTCCCTGTCCTCCCATCCACTCCTCCTATCCTCTCCTCCCTGTCCTCCCATCCACTCCTCCTATCCTCTCCTCCCTGTCCACCCATCCACTCCTCCTATCCTCTCCTCCCTGTCCTCCCATCCACTCCTCCTATCCTCTCCTCCCTGTCATCCCATCCACTCCTCCTATCCTCTCCTCCCTGTCATCCCATCCACTCCTCCTATCCTCTCCTCCCTGTCATCCCATCCACTCCTCCTATCCTCTACTCCCTGTCCACCCATCCACTCCTCCTATCCTCTACTCCCTGTCCACCCATCCACTCCTCCTATCCTCTCCTCCCTGTCCACCCATCCACTCCTCCTATCCTCTCCTCCCTGTCCACCCATCCATTCCTCCTATCCTCTCCTCCCTGTCCACCCATCCACTCCTCCTATCCTCTACTCCCTGTCATCCCATCCACTCCTCCTATCCTCTCCTCCCTGTCCTCCCATCCACTCTAATATCCTCTCCTCCCTGTCCTTCCATCCCTCCTCCTCCTCTCTGTTTAAAAATAGATTTGTG